>NC_056738.1:533733763-533781263 GCF_019279795.1 Protopterus annectens | reverse complement strand
ATTTCCTTTTAATTCTGTAGCACCTAGCAGGATACAGACATTACTCCATGCACAATGTATCCTATATATTATATTTCTAATGAATTGGTCAAAGTTGACTCATAGTACATGTCAGCACCTAAGTGTAGAACAGTCTTGCTAATGGCCACTCAGCCTTTCAAACACTGAAGTTTTGTATTGTCAGATATGTTAGCAGACAGTTTTACCAGAGATGACTAGAACTGAAAAAAATCAAATTACATAAGCAAAGATACAGATTCGATTTCCTGAAGGCACTAGATGTAATGAGTGGTATCTTAAAAACAAATGATCATTGCTCTTGGAATTTTAATTGGAACTTAGCTGATACAAAAATGAGACCAGTTAATAACTTGCACAAATACTTACTAGTCTCTGGGTTTTACCTTTGCAAAATATTTAAAGGGTCAAGGACGATTATATAGGAATGGGGCATCTAGATAGAATACTCATTTTACAAATTAGCAGTAATACAGCTATCTACCATGCCTTATCTAAAGAGACAGTTTTCCTGTGCAGTCTGAAGCAGCATAAAGTTATGATTTGGTATAAGGCATATGCTAAAGATGCTACAGAGTCAGTTGAAGAGATGGGGGAAATGTTACAATCTTAATCCATCTAAATCCACCAGTAGTGTTACAGTGGCAGTCTCTTCTACTGTGTCAGTAAAACTAATCAAATCCTCAAGCTTTTCCACGAAGATCATTTATAAGCTAGTTAAAAGGCATCCCAGACTACTTGGCACAAATTTAATTATCCCCAAAAATGAGCAGAAAAAAGCTGATTCTAGGAGACAAGAGACCAGTACTGTCAAATTCAACAAACCAAAACTTTCAGATGGATGCACTCCATTCTTGTGCCAATGCCAAAATACCTACTAGTTATATAAACAGTTTGTATGTTCCACATCAAAGTAGTCAACCAAGAAGTCTTTGGTTCTACTTGCATAAAAAAAAAATCCAATTTAGCTAATATGCTATGTAAAATACAATGGACCTAAATGAAAGATCTAGTAATAGACATTTCCATAGTAAACTTGCAGAATTAATAACTGTAGAATTCGACACTCATTACACCACAGTGAAGGACTATTTCCTAGAAATATCTGTATTTTGATTTATTTTTGACTTCTCAATAGCTTTAAAATATTGTCTTCCTCTGTGTCACATTACAGGAACTGCCTATGCAGATCACTGTTCTCCTGGGTTATGTAGTTTATGACCATCTTTGGATATAGTTCATCTCAATTTTGTTCGTTTATTGTTTTATTTATTTCTTAATAAAGGATTTTTAACCTTAGGGAACTAGCTCGGAGGTGTGTACACTATGACTTTTCTGATTGGCTATGACTCTATGAGTGACTAATACCAATGAAAATGGAGAGTATCTTCTCATTGAGCTAGCCTTATTGGATGTAGATGGTTTTTAAACATTGGAACCCAGATGATTTATTGGATCGGAAGAAGGCTTTGATAGCTGAAATTGCTTGTCCGTTCTCTACAAAGGGTTCTTTTTTTGTGCTTTTTTTCTTGCATTTTGCATTTGTAACAGCATTTTTATTGTGGAAGACTTCATTTTGGTTCTAGTGACTTTACTGTGGTGTAATGCTCTTCTGCATCTCTCTTCGTTGTGTTTTTTGTTGAGCATTCTTTAGCGGAGTTCACTTCTTTTTAGTGTTTTGTCTTTCAGTTTGTTGTGCACTCCGCACACATTTTTACGTTTTTCTCTGTTCACTGTTAACTTGTACCATGCCAGCTGACACATCACAGATGGAAAGAAAGAAGCTAGCAACAGGATTTACGTTTGGTACATCTAATCCCTTAATACAGTTAAATTTAGAGACAACTAAATTTGTGACAGCCGAAATGGATAAAGTTGATATAGGTTTTGAGCCTATTTTCAAAACTGTAGAAAATGCTGCTTATTGATTGAAGAGGCTGCAATGGCAGCACTTCCATATGGAAGCCTGCCTTCATCATCAAGTTATACTGAGAGGCCTTAGGGTTAGGTGTATGCCCAGTTATTGGAACACCTACCCTGAACTTCTGGCTGAATGGCAAGCTTTAGTATACAGACCAGCTTTAATTATATGAAGCTGTTCATAGACTTTTTTAAGCATAAATAAGAGGAAATCAGCGCTTTGATAGAAGACAAACAAAAAGAACTGGAGAATATGAATTTATCTGAAAATAATTTTATGAAGTTGGAGAATCTGAAAGATAAGGTGGCAGCCTATGAGGTGAAGCTGAAAGGAATTGAGTCAGAAATGAATGAGGGACTTTAATGACATACGGAAAGGACATTTGTTTGAATGGCTGAGAGCTGACAACAATGTCCAACATATGCGGAAGGGAGAGAGGAACATAGAAATGAAAGATACACTTCCATACGATGTTGTTAACCACAGACCTCGTGAAGTATTGATTAGTGCACAAGTTCACCAGGGGAACAAACAAAGAGACTGTGACTAAGAAAGTTACTAATGGGAGTGTTTGTACTATTGAAGAAGATCTTACACCATTAGATTCACCTAATGTTGTTATATCTTTCGGCTTTTCCTGGTTAGGGGTTGCCACAGAAGAACTCCGGTCTGCTAATGATTGGCAGCAGATTTTTACGTACCGAGTTGCCAGCCCTGATGTTCAACCTTCAACGAAGGTATGCCCATTCACGCATATCTCCACACAGAAGACGCTTTCGCTGAGAATCGAACAGAACAACGTCTTGCTGTGAGGTGACAACGCTACCGCAGCACCACCACCGCAATATTAGAGTCACCTAATATGGCATCTAATATGAATCCACCCATTAGTGCTGGGATGAATGAACACCTAATAGGTACGATACCGAAGAAAGGAGCATCACATGTTCTGATTACAGAACAACTTCCTTTTTTAATATGTTGAACAAAGTATCTCGAACAGGGAGATCTCTAATCAGAGAAAGGAAGAAAATAAAGGTGATACAATGTACTCTTTAGTAGTCAATATTTCGAATATTCATCTTACTCAACCTCAACTGGATTTACTAGAGAAAGGTCTCAGTTTTATTCCAGCTACTAGGTCCACACATGATGAGTTTGCCTTAGATCTCAAGTTATTTGGAAGAAATCTTAACTTTGAAATATATATTTGGCAATGGAAGTAATTTATCTCTCAACAAGGAAAACACTATACTTAAGAAACCCAGTACTTTCATTCCCCTCAACTATCCAGCTGTTGACTCCTTTATCCATGCTTGCGAAGATGAATTAATGAAAATGAGAATGGCTCATGAAGGGAAATCTTATTATAATTTAACAAAAGAAGAGAATAAGACACTCCAAGAACTTAAAGAAAGGAATGATATTGTGGTTAGACCTGCTGACAAAGGAGGAGCTGTAGTGGTATTGGATGCTGAAGTTTATGTACATCGGATGAAAGAAATGTTAGGTGATAGAAAGACATATCAACTGATCAGTAAGAATGAAATCAATATTTTGAAAAAAGAATTCATGAAGTTCTGTATGACATGTTGATAGAGAAATCAATGAAGAATTGTATGATCTTTTTATTACTGACCACCCTACTATACCAACTACCAGTGGGCTACCGAAAATCCATAAGGACAGTAGCTGTCCACCTCTGCGTCATATAGTAGCTGGCAGAGATTGGCTGACTGAATCTATCTCTATGTTCATAGAAAAAGAATTAAGAAAGGTGCTACCTAAAGGCTCTACTGTTTAAAGATATGGCTGAATTTTTAGAACAATTACACACATCTATAGAGGGTAGAATTGATCTTGATACCCTACTATTGGTCACTTTGGATGTCAACAGTCTTTTTACTTCTTTACCGAATGGCTATGGTTTCAAAGCCATTAGAGAGTTTCTCACTGAAGAAAAGATGGAGTCACGTTTGATCTGTGACCTTCTGGAGGTAGTGCTGGAGAACAATGTTTTTACGTATGATGATAGTTACTATTGGCAGAGATGGGGGGGTTGCCATGGGCAACCCCTGTGCCAATAGCTATGCCAGCTTGGTCCTAGCAATGTGGGAAAGAGGATGGCTAAAGGATGCAAAGAATATTTGGAAAGACCAGATAATTCTATATAACCGGTTTGTAGATGATACCTTTGTTGTATGGAAAGGAAATGATGAAGAACTGAGGTCCTTTGTTGACTTCTTAACACAGACAACTACATTTTCAAAGTTTGATATAAAAACATCTAGAAAAAACATTGAATTCCTTGATGTAAGATTGTTTCTAGATCCAACCAAGGGAATTGTCACCAGTTTATATATGAAGTCTATGTGGCAGAATCATATGCTACATTTTTCTAGTATGCATCCTAGGCATATTTTCAATAACATTGTTGAAAATTAGATCAGCAGGATATCTAAATTATGCACAGAAGAGAAGACCTTCCTTGAAGAGGAAGAGAGACTGTTTAACAACTTTAGTCAACATGGCTATGCGATGGGGAAACTGGGTTTGAACATTGAAAAGATTATGGATATAAGGAAAGGGAAAGGTAGACTTTACTACTCTTCTAGGACCCATGACGGTTATGGTACACATCATCCTCTTGGAACACGAAGAAAAGCACCAACTATGAGAGTCAATTTGATCTACATGATGGCTCATGAGAATGTTTGCCAGGTAATTAAAAAGTACTGGCCGATTCTGACATCAGACAAAAAGATCAAAGGAATTGTACGTGAGGCCCCAAGTTTTTAGTTCAAAAACAAAAAGAATCTTAAAGGAATATTATGTAATAAGGATGTTACTCATTCCAGCATCAATCATGTTCCACCAACTTGTTGGGAACAAAGAAATGTGGCTTCTGCAAAGTCTGCAGTGTCATTAACTGTACTAATACGTTTATGCATCCTGTTACTAAGCAGAAATTCATTTTCCATGATCAGCCAATTGCTTAAGTAGCAATGAACATTGCTACATGCACCCTATGTACTGCATTCTACGTCGGGAAAACTAATATGAAGCTTAAAGAAAGGATCATTAAGCACCATTCGGATATTTGCAACAATAAGGAGACTAATTCTTTATTTACTCATATTCGTGACAATAAAGGACATAGTTTTATTTTTATGGTTATTTCTTTGTTGCAGTCCACTATAAGGGAAGGAGATTTAGTCAATCTGACAGAAAGAGAAGAAGCCAAATGGATAATGAGGCTGAGAGCGGATTGCTCTCCTGGGCTCAATGGATGTGTTCCTTTGAAACCCTTCCTTAAGAATTGGAGAATTATTCAATATGCCTCTTTGTAAAGCTGATTTGTCGTTTCTGTTTTTTAGGCTATTTTTGTAGAGATCGTGGGTTTGAGCTACTATGTTCTTCATTACTCTGTAACATTATGGTTTTTAGAGAACATATTTGCTAGACACAGGACTTAAATTAGTCTTCCAAAGAAGAAGTAGCTGTATCATACATCTATTAAAGTGTGCGACTAATTTTAATTTTTTATTATTTTTTATTATTTTTAAAGACTGTACTTTTCAAGAATGGAGTTTGGAAAATGGATGATTTGTGACCATCTTTGGATATAGTCCATCTCTAGTTTGTTTGTTTATTGTTTTATTTATTTCTTAGTAAAGTATTTTTAACCTTAGGGAAGTAGGATCTTAGATACAGCTCAGAGGTGTGTACACTATGACTTTTCTGATTGGCTATGACTCTATGAGTGACTAATACCAATGAAAATGGAGAGTACCTTCTCATTGAGCTAGCCTTATTGGATGTAGATGGTTTTTAAACATTGGAACTCATATGATTTATTGGATCTGAAGAAGGTTTTGATAGCTGAAAGTGCTTGTCCGTTCTCTACAAAGGGTTCTTTTTTTGTGCTTTTTTTCTTGCATTTTGCATTTGTAACAGCGTTTTTATTTTGGAAGACTTCATTTTGGTTCTAGTGACTTTACTGTGGTGTAACCCTCTTCTGCATCTCTCTCTGTTGTGTTTTTTGTTGAGGGTTCTTTAGCGGAGTTCACTTCTTTTTAGTGTTCACACCAAATCTGTCAGCTAGCATGTTGGCAATTTCCTCTGGTGCAGTACAAGTGGCACCATCTGTGACCAGTTCTGTGCAAAGCTGGCATTTCCTTTTAAATTTTGAACCTAATTAAAGGATACCTTATGATTATACTTAGCTAGGGATGCTATTTTAGCTTCATACTTAGCTTTAGATGATTTTGATAGATTTCAAATTTCCTTGTTCAGTCCCCTCTTATTCTTAGCCATCAGTTTCTCAACCTGTTTTGTACTTGAGGTCCACCAGGGTGGCTTGTTTTTTTGGGAAGACCTAGTTTTGAGCTGGTCAGGTACAGTCAAGTCTACAGAGCTGATTAGATGTTTGTATACTGCATCTGCATACATTTCTACATAGGAGTCTTTGTATGTGAGTGTGGGGGGCATAATGCTTTTTATATCATCGCTTAGTAGTCTGAAGTCTGATTTGGAAATTTTCAGTTTTTTGCTCCTGTGTGGGTATCTGGTCTAATAGTTACTTTGAATGAACCGGTTTTATGGTCGACCTTACTACAGAAGACCTCACATGGGGGAGTGCAATGACTCCCCATGTTGGTGAGTACTATGTCTAAGATGTTTGAGCTCCTTGTCCGGTGGAGCATCGGTTCCAGAGCATTTGAGTTGATAAAAATCCAGGAACCTCTGGGCAATCTCGTTTGCACTCATGTATGTCACCGACTTGATGGAAGGATAGTTGAAATTACCCATAACTAAGGTGTTGGGCTGAATGGAGAGTGATTCCAGTAAATGCCATGAAGGCAGTGTGCTTTTCTTGGATCATGATGAAGGACCTACCTATACCTAGCGATTATATGGTAGGGTATTTTTGATTTAAATTAATTGGAAATGGAGTAGTTTGAGAAAGTCATCCTGTTTGACCAGTCTTGGAGTATGTGGCTTTAATGAAGATGAATACCCCTCCCCCTTTTATTTATTTATTTTTTTTTTTCACACTCATTTTGAGGTCTGAACGTGTGAAAGTCATTGTAGCCCTGCCTTAGTGCTGTCCCTGGCCTTAACCATGTCTGCCTACCCAAACGTCAGTATCTTGCAAGGTGAAAAGTGCTTCTAGGGAGTGCAATTTCATATTTAGACTTCTAATATTAAGAATCAGAACCTTGAGTCTGCCTTAGATGGATTTTGTTACATTGGAAATTTTGTTCTAACATTGGCTAAAAAGGCACTATGTGGGTGATGAGTGCCTTTGCCAGTATCTAAAAGCCTAGAGGAGACAAGTATAGACCATCTCTGGCAAAGCAGCAGGGCCTGTTGACCATGATGTCCCAGGCTGACAGATACTGGATCCACTTGGACTGACACCAGAAGCTAGGTCAATTGTTGAAGTCTATTTCTTCTGTTATACTGTGGCATCATCTTGGGTGAAGGTAGAATGCTGCTTAGGGCTGTGGTGATGCCTGCCTGGAGTGCACAGTTCTGTCAACTCTCTTCATATAGTCTAGCGAGGTATGTCTCAAGTCATTCACACCAACATGAGCTATAACAGAGTCATAACTGTACTTTTCGAGAGACGTGAGTGCATGCAGGATCTGACAGATCCTGGTACCTGACAGGCAGCTGACTGTGACCTTCTTATTCAGCCTGGTGAGGGGAACATCTGTGTGTTTCACTATAGAGGAACCTATAACCAGGATTTTGCCTTAGGGGCTTATTTGTTAGGACACATTTGTATGTGTTGTGTAGTGGTTTCAGTTTGTATAATAGTGCGTTCACTTTTAGGTTTGAGGTCTCTGGACTTGTGGTAGGTTTCTAATGAGTACATCCGTGTATGTAAGTCTGTGTAGTGTCTTTATTTTCTGTAAGAGCTTTAGTGTGTACTGACAGCCTGTTTGCTATCTAGTTTGCTACATGAGAGAAGTGATTTCAAAGTGTACTACTCTCACATAGGGTATTTGTTTGCTGTAGGAGTAAATGGTGGTCAGTATACATGAGGCTAACTACACTGCCTCAGTATTCCTATATCAATCAGTCTGGCTGGCAAAATGATGAGAAACTACATGTCCATTTAGCAGTTTTTTTTTTCCATTTGAGCTATTAGGGAAGGGAGTGGCCTAGCTTAACCATTTTTTTCTCCCTGGACTATCAGAGGATGTTCAATTGAGAGCTGTGGATGGTAACTATGGTGATGCTGCTCAATGTGCAACTAAGTTGTCTTTAGTGCAACATGGAAGCTTGTGAAGGTTCCATTAATAGTTGTCTAGGAGAAAATTGTGTTTTAAGGTGTTTATAACTATCCAGGGCACTGCTAACCCTCATTGCATGGTGTGCTTCGACAAGTAAACATGAGGCTTAAACACAGATGAAATTAAACTGTTTTAAACTAATCTGCCAGTAGGAAAGTACACTAGGAAAGTACACAATGAACCTTCCCCCAGCAATCCCAAGCTCAGATGAGGCTGAATCCACACTCTTCTGCCACAAGGGTGCAGGGGAGCTCTTCCTAACGTAAGATGATTTAGTGCTCAAGTGTAACAAAAACAGGCTAGATTCAGCTGGTCTAAATCTTGAGTTTGCTATCTAAGCTGAAAATTTGGCTTGAAACAGGTGCAGAAAGTATACAGTCTCAGCAGCAAAAAGCAGAAAAATGCAGTGAACAGACACAATGCAATTTAAACAGTGTAGTAAAAATACAAAATACACTTATTTTCTTGATTTATGTCATGGACGCCTTGGATTAACGCAGAATCACTCTGGACCTTTGGCAAGATGCCAAACTCCAAGCAGCTCCGGTTAAAATGACACTATAACAGAAGACTTGCTCAACTTAGAAGGCAAAAAATCTTTCTGTGAAAAGACTGCTTCAGTTATTAAACATAGCATCTTAAGGGTACTCCTTACCGTTGTTGCTGGTAATGCTGAAAGGTACTTCAGTTGTTAAACATAACATGTTAAGGGTAATCCTTACCATTGTTACTGGTAATGCTGAACTGCGGAGTTTATCTATAGACCAATCAGACTAATGCATCCAATATTTCTACAGTATTTGGTGCCCTGTATCTGTTTCCATCAGTTCCATTGTAATACATGGACCTTAGAATGTGATACGCCTGTTGTACCACCAGTAATTGTGCTGTGAGTGCATTCAGGCAGTCAATAATTCTTTCCACTTCCCTCTAAATCATTGCTCATTTTAAGACAAACAGTAAAGACATTACCCTCATTTTCTCACTTAAATCATGCTAATTATTCAGTTGAAAAATTAATTCTTGCCAAGCTTGCATCCACCAGTAGTTCTTGAACTTGTCTCCTAATGTTTTTTGTACAACACACAAATCCATAGATCAGTGGGCAGCATACCTCTCAACTGTACCAAATTACTCATTTTTTTACCGAGTTTTGGGGTCCAAATAATGGGGTGCCATGATTCCCAAGTGGCACCCCTTCATTTCCATCTTTTTCCCCAGCATTTTTTTAATTTTAATTTTTTTTCCCATTTTTGAGCTGATGTCATCACGTGTGCAATGACGTCAGCTCCGTCTGGGCTACCAGCCTATCAGAACTGAGCTCAGTGCACACATTTCTGGCTGGCTGGCTCACTTTGAATTGGACACGAGCAGGAAACACATTTGCGAGCTGGTTAGATGGAAAGTCCTTCCTTTTTTGTTATTTGGCTGTGAACAGGTTAGATGGAAAGTCCTTCAGCTGCACTTGCGAGTGGCACGGTACGAGTGGTGTGTGTGTGTGTGTGTGTGTGTGTGTGTGTGTGTGTGTGTGTGTGTGTGTGTGTGTGTGTGTGTGTGTGTGTGTGTGTGTGGACTGACTTGCAAAATGTGGGACAGGTCATAATGCCACCCATATCTGTACTAAATGCAAGATTCTGACTGACTTCATTGCAAAACTTTCTGCATTCCCAGCATTGGATTAGGAACCTTCAGTTTCATTTGTGATAACCGCAGTGCTTGACCCTCCCTTTTGAGTCATGTGCACAGTAAAGGCTCTTTGTTGTTTAAGTTAATCCTTAAGCAGAATGACCCGCAGAAATTCTGGCCAACAACTGTGTGTAGAATTTTAACTTTTTTCCATGTGGGATCAGTCCATGAGCAATGTTCTACTGCTACCATCTTGGCTGGAAGTCTTCTCATCTCTTATTTGAACCTGTGTCACATTTTCCCAGACTTCTTGCTTGAGCACCCAAGAAACAAACAAACAAAAAAACTAAATGCGTTTTCAAACTGCCCGTCCCCTTTTAAGGTACAACAGACTCTCAGAACTATATACAATTTCCAGTAAGGAAATCTATCTCTAAAAATAGGAAGAGCAGCTGCAAATTAACAGCTATACCCACAGGTATTACCTATTCTAAAGTTAACATTAACCCTGCGCATATTAGAACAACATGTATTCCCACTTATTCAGACTGCCATTTGTTCTTCAACTATTATTCTTCTACCAGACGTGAAAAACACTGTATATGCTTTTAGTAAAGATTACATTTTACTTTTAAGAACAAATACACTGGCTAAGCTTAATTAAATTAAATAGTGCACTGTTATACCTAATCCATTAAAGTACTAGGGTTTCTGTGGAAGCAATTGCTTATATAACTATTCACTTCCCACACTTCCAAACTTCATTTTTACTTTTTCACTGAAATGCTTGCCAATACCCCTTTAAAACTCAATTACCTTATTGCTTGCAGATCACCAAAAAAGATCACTCAGAACACACTGTCCAGATTGTTCATAATTAACTGCCTGCATCTACAAAGCAAATGCTGGTGTAATACCTAGCTAGTTACTTCACAAATACAAGAAAGAGCTACCATTTTCATGTATTCACTTCTACTTAAAAAGTTGTGTTTAGTTTAAACTAAGGGACGTTGATCTAGGCATCCACTTGAATAAAAATATTGGAAGGAGTGAGTTTTTAATTCTGTATGTAATATGATCGATACACATTTACATGCCCCAGCAACCAAAACCCACATTATATTGCTATCAACTTGCCTCTTTCCAGTCTTTCTTTTCATGCTGCAGTGTAAAGCAACGTGAGTACTTCATTAACAATACCAATAGCCTAATCATCAGTAAATGATAACCCCCCTACACCTTACATTTAAAATATCTGTAACTGCTATACAGAACTAATTTATAATGACAACAAAATGTTGTTTAGTACACATCAGGAAATATTAAGAATGAAAATTTTCACTTTTCAGTCACTTTTCCAGCAAGACATTGTCCTTGTGCGATCCGGTCAAGGGTGAAACTAATCTGGCTGATTAACTACGTTCTGAACGGAGGGTTCGGTCCAGGGTGAAATCTGACATTTATTTCTGAATGGACTTACAGTTTCAAGAGTGGGAAGCCCAGGGTTACGGAGTGGTGTGTGTGTGTGTGTGTGTGTGTGTGTGTGTGTGTGTGTGTGGTAAAGTCCCTAGCTGCCACCACTTCTGAATTTGTGCCTTGTATTTTTGATCTGTTCCTCATAAAATCTGTGGTTTTCAGGATTTTTGTGGCAAATCACTAAAGGATTGAATTCACTAAATAATGGCAGGCATTTGAATTCCAGACTTCATATTCTTCAGAAAATAAATGGTAACACAAAACCTTTTATTCTAGCAATTTCCTAAGTTTATAAGATCAGTATTTGAAATGTGTTCCTATTTTGGGCATGTATTCCCCCATTATTGGCTTTGTCCAGGTTTTTTGTGCGGTTAAGAGGTTGATAGCTATGGTGAGAAATGAGAACTGAATTCACTAAATGATAGCCATTTAAGTTTCAGTCACCCTATCTTTCAGGAAACTGCTGATTTGGCATAGTGGTATGTTGCTCTGACTGTAGTGCACAGAGTCTTGGGTTTAAGCCTTGGCAGTGAAATGCATCGTGGTAACACATTTTATTCTAGCAACTTTCCAAAATGTTTGTCCCCCCACTGAAATTGAGTGTGAGAAGCTATGCAAGATGCCTGTGGTTTATACTACTGTCATTCTATATATATATATATATATATCTATATATATATATATATATATATGTATATATATATATCTATATATATATATATATCTATATATATATATATATATATATATATATATATATATATATACATATATATATATATATATATATATATATATATATATATATATATATATATTGTGTGGGTGTGGAAGCAGACTTTTATAATGGACATGTTCTGAATTGGGCAGTTTTGTTATTATTGGTTCATGCATTTTGTTTCATTGCCTACTGGAAAAATGTTCAAACAATAAATTTAAAATGAGCTCTTTCTAACAAGTGTGCTGTATTATACAAGGAATATAATTTAATAAAGTCAGGAATGTGTATCGAACACATGTATGTTTCTTGTTTTCTGTGCAAGCGGCCAATGATTTGGAAACATTATTGTGCTGCAAAATGTAAAAATTAAATTAAAATAATCATTGTAGAAGTAAAGCAGTATGCACACATTAGTGTTTATGGTAAATGAGGTGAAATAGACAGATAATGGGACACTGGAATGGCTGCAGGGGGACTTTGGTGCCATATTTTGGTTGTCTATTCTTCAGTTTGCGTTTGAAAGTTGATATTGCACAATTCAATTGGAGTGGGCAGGGTTTACGTAATTATGTATGCAAATTTGATGTTAATCAGCATACAGATGTGTACCTAATTTTCATGGGACTTGTACAGATTTTTGATGTTTCTAGGTTGAGAGGTATGGTGTGAGGAGTGGCCCTAGGTCAACTGGTGCCCTAGGCAAAAGGGCTCCACGGCTCCCCCCACCACACTACATGGCGCCCCCATCCTGGTCTACCTACACCAAATAAATACTGGAAAAGTGTCCTTGCTAGACCGGCACCCTAGGCGGCCACCTAGTTGGCCTATGCCTAAGGCCGGCTATGGGTGTGCAGTGGCATATTTACCAAAGAAAGTACTAATAATCACCTGCCTTCCCTATTCACTCCCAATGAATTGAACATTTTCTGGTACTTCCTCAAGCTGTCAGTGCTCTTGGACTAAATCCTATAGCCCGCTATCTCAACCACCCACACCTCATTATGATTAAAGTACTTTAAACATGTTACATTAATAAGGATAGCTTATGCACAGTATTTGTTCTATAATTCACCACCTCAACATTTTCTATACAGATTTTGCAGTTAATGGAATATTGTGGCATTTTTACTACAAGGATAATTTTATGTTTCTGCTAAATGAATTGTATACAGCTTCAGCATGCTGTGGATATTGAATGTATGACACTTTGACATCTTCCTGTCAGAAAAGCTCATATAAGGCAGCTTTCCCTTCATCAGTCAAAATCTCATGTGCTGGCACATAGCTTGGCAACTTGTACACTTTGCATTTCCTAATGAATAGCTGCAGAAAGAATGCCGATGCTCAAGTTTAATGGACAGAGTAATTGTTATTGCATTTAGGATATTCTGTGATGGCTGTGGGCCACTCTGGACAATGTGTGTCCTAAAAACCACTATAGTAATATTGAAGTTATGCAGTAGGTGAAAGGCTACAATGGGAATGAGATGGTTGTCCACAGGTGGTCATTTTGTCTTCCAAAGCCATTTACCATTATTCTTGAGTGTCATATTTTATTACCTATGAGTCTTGTAGACAGTTAAAGAATTTGTATATAAAATGAAGAGAGTTCAGTAGAAATGCATTTTATATTAGAGGGTCAGCCCAGGTTGGAAGGTTTACAGACAAAGCCAGACAGGCAAGATTATGTTGGTTTGGACATGTACTGAGGAAGGATGCAGAGTATATTTGGAAAAAGATGCTAAGGATGAAGCTGCCAGGTAACAGGAAAAGAGGAAGGCCTAAGATAAGGTTTATGGATGTGGCGAGAGAGGATATGCAGGTGGTCGGTGTGACAGAGCAAGATGCAGAGGACAGGAAGAAATGGAAACAGTTGATCCGCTGTGGCGACCCCTAACGGGAGCAGCCGAAAGAAGAAGAAGCTATGCTGTCACTCATGAACTTCAGCTTTTTAAAACCAGAATTTCTCCCTCAGTTAACCAGTTAAGATGTAGATCTGTAATCAATGAGACCACCAAATGTTAATTTATAAGTTGTTTATTATTAATGGTTTTATGTGCTAACAAGTAGTGTTTATAAAATGTACCTCCTTAAATATTCCGGGGATGTGCCTCTGCAGTGCTTTTTCCAGTTTAGGTAATAGGGATTTTTAAAATATAAATTAGCATATTTCCCACATTAATTTGCCTTGATGTGTGTTAGGGTTCAGATGGAATACAGACTCCTTTTATATATGTTAAAATATGATATAGTTTGGGGAAGTCCATTCTAAAATTAAGGAAAATTTAATAAAACTATTTCAGTCACAGAAAAACAAGGAGTCTTCTGCTGGAGCAGTTTTCTTCTGCTGTCCAATGCATAGAAGTTGCAAAATTTCAAAAAGCTAACCAAGTGGGATGCTAATAATCACATTGTACAGAATTCAGTGGTCCATTGGCCAAGTCCCTATTATCATGGCTACACAGGTAAAAAACACACTGTCCAAAGCCAAGAATACATTTTCCATGGGACCTGATAATATCCCTGGCTGTGTTCTACATTAATTACAAAGTGAAGTGGCACCACACCTGAGTACCCTGTTCAATCACAGCCTCCTTTCAGGCTTTATTCCTACTGAATGGTGCACTGCTATGGTCATCCCACTCCACAAAGGGGGAGCAACTACAGACCCTGGTAACTACTGCCCCATTAGCCTGATGAGTCTGATATGTAAGGCTATGGAGCGCATCATCATGGATCTTATAAATAAGGACATAGGGAATCTCCAAACTCTGGACCCCATGCAGTATGGATTTGTGAAAGGTAGAACATGCCTGCTCAGCCTGATAGACGTCTTTGAGTCTATCACCAGAGCTGTGGATGAGGGCAAGGTAACTCACACAGCCTACCTAGATCTTGCCAAGGCCTTTGTCACCATCCCTCACTCAGGAATCATAGATAGACTCAGTAAACTAGGCATAAACCCCTATGTAATAAGATGGGTTGCCAACTGACTCACTGATAGAACCCACACTGTGAAAGTAGCAGACTCCAAATCTGACTACCAACCAGTTACAAGTGGTGTCACAGAGGAATCGGTCCTATGTCCTCTCCTGTTTGGCATCTACTTCTCTGAAGTTCAAGCCAACACAAAGAGACTCTAGCTGACCAAATTCATAGATGAATGCAAACTGGAAGCCATTATTGATTCTCCAACTGATGTAAGACATTCTACAAAAAGGCCTCACTGACACCAATGACATGCCAGAACCATGGCCTTAAAAAGTGCATTGTCATACCCTTTGGGAAAAATTTGGTGCCCATGAACTACCACATAGCTGGTAGTCCACTAAACACAGAAGGGGTGATAAGAGACCTAGGGACACAAATTGATAGCAATCTCTCCTTTGATAACCACATTGCCACTGTAGTCAGAAAGTCCTATGTGTTACATCTCATTACAAAAGGTTTCTCATCCAGGAAGAAAGAGGTCATAATCCCTCTCTACTCATCCTTCATTAGACCTATTATAGAATACAACGCCATATTTGGTATGCACCTCACAAGACACCTACAACAACTGGAAAGGCCACAAAAATGCCTCACTAAGAGGATCTTAGGCCTTAGACACATGCCTTATATGGACTGACTCAAGAAACTCCAGCTATACTCTGTCTCTTATTGCCTACTTAGAGGTGATCTCAGCTTGACCTACAAAGCCATGTCTGACCCAGAGCTGCTAGATATGTTACACCTAAAGAAATCCCAATCATTCCATGCCACATGCTCCAGGGACCTTAACCTCATTATCACAATAAAGAGAACATGCTGGAGGGACAAGTTCCTAACCCAGAGACTTCCCATACTCTGGAACAAACTTCCCATTCACATCAAGCAGAGCACTTCACTGGGCCCTCTTTAAGAGAAATCTTGACGAGTTGGTGGGCAATAGGAAGTTCACCTCAGGGATTACTTCAGTGGCCTTGCTCGAAAGAGGCACTGGGTACTAACTTTGGGCGGCATGATACCAGGGAATCTTCTTGGGCTAGGCTTATATAGGCTCCAGGGCCATTAGCCTAGTACACACCTATGAACCTATGAACTTCAAGTTATTTTGGCAGCCAGAAAGAGAACTGCAAAGCTGTTACTTTACAGTGAATTAACCTGAGCCATTGCTGGGTAATGGAAGTGTTGGGATGAGTAATCTTAATGAATCTGTGGACTGCATCACATAGTTTCTCATTCTCTTAAGTTGCCATTAAAGGTGTACACTCTCATTTTCATGGATTCAATTTCCTTTCTTATGATAAAGGCATTGGTTTCAGCATTCTTGACTTTATTAGATTATTTGAGGTGTTCATCAGCCATCACTTCCTTGAACAGATTTCTAATTTCTTTGTTCTATTTTTGGAGATCATGATCCGCTAAATGATGATGTAGTCTTTTGAAAGCTTTATTTGTAAAAGTTTAGGGGGTCAGTTTTCCTCTGATAACATGCCTTGCATAGGCCCACAGCTTGCTTGCATGAGAAAATCGTCAAACTATTGCTTGCCATCTCATTTTTAATACTCTACAAAATGTATCGACTGAGAGCTATAAGACTATTTGTGTGTGTAGTTCTTTTTTTACTCAGTTGCCCTGTGTTTCTCTACATGCATTGTAGTTATGGTTTTGTCATCCAGACAGGCCTGGAAATGTTCCATGGGGACACATTCTCTATCCTAGTTAACACTTTTAAACACATTCATAAGACATTTTAACATTTACTACATATGGCGAATAGTGGACTAATACGAGACATCAGCTTGTCATATTGTCTTAACTATATCAGATGCTTGTTCTCAAGGTAAAAGCAAAAACATTTTTGGGAATTCAAATTTAGAACAAAAGACTGAGATGGGGCTGTTCACTCAGATACCCCCCCCCCCCCAAATAAAATTCTTGGGTCTCAGCAGTACTGATATTTTTTTATAACCTTTTGTTGCTTTTTACCTTCTGTAACTATACAGTTTCTACGTTGTCAAAGGTGGTACTTGAATGACCTTTAACCCCTGCACTACTACTTTTTATAGCATACTGTGAAATATACCATTAATTTTTATATCTTACAGCAAACTACAGCATTATATTTAATGCAGCAGTCACCCTTGTCTGCTGATTTTCAGATATCTGTTTCCTTCATTACATACACATTCACTTCATGTGAATTGCACTCAAACTCCTAATATTTAATACTTATTACTCAAGTGTTTGTAAAATGCCCATATAGCATCTTCATTTATACTATATCCTGTTACATCTCCCCATACCTTTTTTAAATCTATTTTTCCCGTGAACTAAAAATGCCTACCGTCAAGACAATCACACCAGGGGATGAATGGAGTGTTTAAAAGCATATGTAAAGATGTACAACAGGGTGTGTTTCCACAGTGTTAATTCTGCAAATGTTAAATGTGTTGTATTCCCCAGCTCTGTTTTAGCTCTTGAAATTTGTTAAATTCACATTACACATAGATGTTGGGAACAAAGTACTATCTTTACTTCCACATTTAATATTTTATAAACTTTTGAATTTCATAACTCATTAATACTTTCATGTTGCATGTGATTAGTCTGTACTTTCAGTTATATTCTTAACAGCTTACATCCCCTCATAGCTACTGTATGTTGGAGTCTAGTCTGATACATTAACATTAAGTAAAATGTGGCACTGCTTGTAATACTGGCATTAATTGTATGTTTTTCAACATCTACTAAATTGCATACATAACTACTTCCCGAATGTGCTTTATTACTGTTATGTCATGAATATTTGGAATAGCTATTTACCACAAATAAGTTTTCCAGCAAATTAATTGCCTCCTTCATTCTTTCAGTCAAGATGTACTTGTCTGGAATCTCAAAATATTGTACCATTATCTTTCATGGAAACGTGGTTTGTGAAAGTATATGCAGATGCTTTCAATCATCCTTTGTGCAGATTCTACATACTCTTCCATCTTTTTATTTTTTACTGTAATTCTTCCCACTTTTTATGACATGCTTTATTTTGTGGCATCTGCAGTTCAGCAGCAAATGGAGTAAGGGGATGAAATCTGATATTAAACATTACTGTGATTTATATTTTACATTATCTTTAAAACTAGTTTTCTATGTACTGATGAATGAAATTGCGTTAAAAGGCAGTGGCAGCACATACCCATATGACATTTTTATCTGCTTCATGCCTCTTGTACTGGATTATGAGTCACTTACATTTTATCACTGTTTACCTAATTAGCCTATGACTCAGGTGGGCTTTCATTAGTATACCTTCTGCTCTATTTCATGAATAAATAACTAACTTCAAGTTTGCTAAATAAATTTCTCAGATGAGTTGCACGTGTTGGCTTGCTTATTTAAAATTCAGTGTTGGTTCCTATTTAAACCTTTTGTCAATTCACTATTGGGTAAGATGTATTTAGTATTTTTTAGTGCTGCTGTTTCACACCTATAGATGTTTTCCATACATCTGATCATTTTAGACAATTTCAAGGATCGTTATCTACTGAAGGGATACTTATTTGCAGTGACTGTTGCATGTTTTTAGCATTCAGTTGCTTTCAGGCAGTATGACAAAATATAGGCATTAATATTAGCTGTATGAGTGCACTGCTGAATAAATGGTTATTAGTCATGACACATCTGCTAAAGTTTTTCTTTGTTCTCTACTTGAGGAGGGAGCCTTAGTAAAATTTCTGGTATCATGAAACTACCCTTCCTTGGTCTATAAATGCTTTACATGCCATTATACTAAAGACCTTGAAATGCATACTTGTAGGTTATGCAAATACAACTGTTTTCTGTCTGTATATGAGCCTAGGTACTCACCACTGGGTTGAATTTACAGATCTAAATCCACTTACTAAGGCTGTGTAGAGTTAATGATCTACTTTTCACTGGAGCATGGGAGCAGGATCCATATAGAGAGGATCCTTTGGGAGTGAACTCTATTACATGAAGAGGGGATGCTTGTATAACATAAGGTTGGGCCTTAAATAGGCTGCTGGTGGAATTTCCCATAGAGTAAGAGGCTAAGCAGTACTGGGACATTAACAAGCCTGTTGTCCCAGCAGAAGTAACTGTGCACGAGTCTACAAGAGCTGAAATAAAGTTACAGTGGCTCTCAATCTGTGTTAGTTGAGTAGTTCATAACTAAGGTTTTCTTACAGTAATGTTTTTGTTAGGTATGTGTGCAAAAGGGAAAGGTATTCCATTGTGTACCTGATTTGAAATGAATGGGGGGGTAACTTCTTTGAATATGAACAACATGCTTCTTGTAACTAGCTGAGCCAAGTAGAATGATCTAACAGCAGTTGATACATGGTAGTCAAATGGAAGTTCATTGTCCATGAATTTGTGTAGGTCCCCAAATATGGAGGTATCTTATGTGATAGCTGTAAGGTTATTTTCTGAAGTTCTATACTATATTTTTTAGCACTGACCATAAATCCACAGTTGTGACACCAGGTACTAGGTTGATTTCAGACCATCTAGCAAGATACGAGTTTCAGATACAGTGAGAATGACAGCCCAAGCATGAAGTCATTAGCAAGTCATTTTGGCCATATCCCCCCTGGAGTTGGTCAGAATGTCAAAGGACTATAGCTGAAGGAAGGACTCCATTAATGAGCCTCCTGTGCCTGTTCCATCAACAAGTCAATTTGCTATCTTGTGACAGTTGAGTCTTTCTGTAATGGCAGAGCATGGGACGAGTCAACATTAACTAGATCCAGGCAGAGGATGTGCACAGACTAGCAACTATCCAGTGCCTAACTCACCGCCGCCCCCTCTTAAAGAAAGCTGTTCAGATGCAGTTGACAGGACCTGGGATTTTACATAGCTAAATCAGTGTTGGTTGAGGGACTGTAAACTACTGATCTAATTTTTCAAGTTGCATAATATATTTCATGACTTTTCAAAACTGGAACCTTAATCGACCTGTTCAGGACCTGTAATAGAACCACTATTGTGAAGAGACTCCACAATAGCTGTTCTCCAAGCTGTGGGCATATACAGATGGGAGAGGTTAAGACTGAGCAGGTTTAGAAAGGGAGTCATTGAATATCTTCACTGTTGACTAAGGGAGTATCTAGTATCTTGTGAGGACCCACAGATCTAGTGTTTAAGGTTTGAGAGTTAATATTTAGGACCTTCTCAGATGTAATCATGAGACAGATGGGAACTCTGAAGTAGAGAATGAGGGACTGCAATTAAGGCTTCCCCCTTCCACAACTAGAATTTGCTCTTGCCTTATTTGATTCATCCTCAAAAGAGAACCTGTCCCTAGCCCATCTCCAACATCTGCACATTTTATAACACCTCTGCCTAGTAAGAAACACCACTTCAACACTCTTGATAAAGCTACATGGATAAAGCAAAAAACACCAGAGAAAACTGAATAAAATATTAAAAAAGGTCTGAAGAACCACAACCGCAGCTGCAGAAATTCTGTCTTTAATGAAAACACACAAAGTTATTGAGCACTTTCATCTCAATAAAAAGTAGACTTCATCAGAATACAATACTGAATAAAAATGAGCAGTTTAAATAGTCTCCCTCTTACATCTCTACCAATCACATATAAAAAACAATTAGCCTTAATAACAGACCATTAACTTTTTTAAAAAAGCTTGGATAGGATAAATACCACAAAAAACAACTGTATGTTAAAATATTGCAATGTATACCATTATATATACAAAAACTACCCACTTAACATGTATTGTATATAATTTTTATATTTTACTTGCTTTTTCATGCAAGATGGGTACAATAGAAATTGCATTGTTTAAACCTGGTTTCTTTTTTCTTTAATGTGTTTTTACAGTCCCCCCCCACCCCGGTGTCAAGTTTAATAATTTCCAAGATCCCAAATAGGAACTTTTCAAAGTTCAAACAAACCTGGGAGTGTTTGTATAATGCACTATTTTGTTTCCCATTCCTTGTATAATTTACATGCTCATATTCTACATCTTAGGGGACGCTCAGTCTTGCCCACATAGAAATGAAAACATGTTGCACAAATTCACAGATAAACTACCCTACTCATCCTGCAATTACCTTTCTTAAATAGAACATTACTATGCATTCTATAATTTAAAGTAAGGTGCATTCTCCTTAAAAATAAAAGGACATTGACTACAAGCTCCACACGATTAGGTACCAGCATCTATTACACATAAAGTATCTATTTTACATTCAAGAATTTTCTTAAAATTTGCTCCTGTACTATTAACAAATCTAGGGGCATTAACAACTTTATCCAAAATATCTTGATTCACCCTGAAAATATTCCAATTAGAGCTCAAGGCTCTCTTGATTTTATTAGATAAATGATTATATTGTAATACACAAGCTTTTTCGTAGGGGCCTTATTTGTGTGCGACAATCTAACATTACCTGTTGTAGGCAAGTCAACCCCCAACAATGGTTTATAAAGAGTACCCCATTTTTTGTATACTTCATCTATTATTTCTTCAGTAAACTCTTTGGGGTACACCCTCTCCTGAAACATACAGCATATTTTATTCAATTCACTTTTCACATCATGTGATGTCATGCGTGCTACTCTAATAGATTGCCCCTTCACAGTACTTTTTTTCTGTGTATCAGGGTGATTACTTGGAAATTGCAAATAAGAATTACAGAACATATCTTTGTGAAAAATCCTTGATCTAAACCCATTAGTATCATGAAAAATGTAAGTATCCAAATAGTTAATACCAGAAGCATCCAAACTGTATGTAAATTGTAAAAATTCTGTAGTGTTGTTTAAATATTGTATGAATTGTTCAATCTCACTACTAGGGCCATCCCATAAAATAAAGATGTCATCCAAAAATCTAGAATACATCTTTATTCTGTGCCAAAAAGGGCACTGAAATACAGAATTGGTCTCGTATCCAAGTAATACAAGATCTGTGTAAAAAAGGGCGCAAGCCACCCCCCATTGCTACACCTTTAATTTGTTGATAAAACTCCCCCTCAAAATAGATATAATTATTTTCTAAGACCAAACTCATAATTTCACACATTAGTGTGATCTGGTCATGTGTAAGATCAGACTAATGGAAGAGAGTTTCCTGAAACATGGCCATCCTCTCTTCCTTAGGAATAACAGTAAACAGATCTCTAACATCTACTGTAAGATAAATAAGATCTTCCTTCCAAAGTTCTTTATTTATTAAATGGCCCAAAATTCCCATGAATCCTTCACTAAATGTTCAGTTTTCTCCACCACATGTTGTACCCAAGAATCCACATACACTGCTAGCAGATGTGTCTTAGACCCATTCGCTGCAACTATGGGTCTAAAAGGAGGGGTTTCAACATTTTTGTGGACCTTGGGAATACCAAAGAACACAGGGATAATGGGCTCCTTATTGTACAAAAAATTATAATCTTCTGCATCAGTTCTCTGACTTATCAAATATTCTTCTAAGAATGAATCTATACAAGAGTAGGCTATATGAATTTGATTTTTTCAAAACCCCTACATAAGTACTAGCATCAAACAACATCTCCTGCTTCACATTTGAATAATCTAGTGCCCTAAAGAGAACTGTTCCCCCACCTTTATCTGGGGTCATAATGCAAATGGAATAATCTCTTCTGAGATCCATTAACAAATTGTGTTCTCCTTTGGTAAGATTCCAAGGTACTCTAGTATCATTTAAATGAATATCATAAATATCCTCCATGACTATTTTTTCATATTTATCTAACAAAGGGTGTAATGGGGAATTAAATACACTTTCTTTTTGGTATAACTACTACACGTTGAACATTCTCACTTGGAAGTATGGCCTGTTGAGTGGAAAAGAAAATGTCAAAATTTAATTTATTAAACATATAATTTTAAAGCCATCAAATTATCTATCAAGTTTCCCTTCTTTTCAGGAATAAATTTAGCCCCTTTAGATAACAAATTAAAGTATTCTTATGTAATTACCCTATTCGAGTAATTATAAATTGTAATCCCACCATTTTTGCATACAATACCACTAAATTCACTTAATTCCCTTGTTCCCCTTCCTGTAACTGTTCTTTCTCCATTTCTGTGGATAAAAGTTCCTGTTGTATTCCCCCTTCTCATTGTATCTGTGGGCCAGTCTCTCTGACTGTCTCACCCCTTGAAAATCCTGCTGTTCATCCTGATCCCCCTCAAGATCTTCACTACCATTCCTAACCACTTCACTATAACTTAATCTATATGCATCACTACCTCTGTGTACATATGTCCAAAACCTTCCTAGTAGGATATACATGTTTGTTATGATATTGTTTAATGTCCCTTTCTAATTTATGTTTCTTTTTATGAAAAATATTGTTGCATCTCCTCTCCACCTTGTGCAAAATTTTAAAATACAAATTGGTATATTGTGGGAACACCAAATCCTGTCTTATTTTAAGATCCAAGGATTCAACATTATGAGCCACTACATTTTTCTGTTTTTCAACCCAATATCATCAAAAAATGCAACAAAATCATCAATAACATCTGTATCATAAGTGATACTAAAGGGGACCTTGAAAAGTCTTAAACCCTGTGGTACAATTTTTAGATGTAAACATTCTTTAAAATATGCTATATCCATATCCAGTGTTTTTAATTTAAAAAGTCTTTTCTCAAAAAAATATATTAAATCTTTGAGTGAATCAAAGTAATTGTTTTTACTTTGTAAAGCACCTGTTTCTCGATTCTGGGATTCATTACCCCCATCATGTTCAAAACTGAACTGTTTTGCCACTAAGTTAGCATATCAGTTATTTATATTGTCTGAATGCAATGAACTACCATGCGATGGGGAAACAGCCTGTCCAGTAGAGCCGTTACTTTCATGTGGTGAATGAAATCAACATTAAATGAATGTACAGTACCTTCATGATGTAATAATTCATCATGTTTGTTATTTGAGTTAGTAAAACATTGAAAATCCACTCTATCCTCCACAAAACACAAGGAAGAAACATCTTGAGGCATCTTTGCGACCTAGATGCCATACTGCTTTCCTAGTGCAAGCCAGCCTCTCCAATCACATGACCAGATAAACCAATCAGACGACCATTCCCATGGCAGCTAGTAGTAGCTTTGTTGTCATCACAAATATGTGAAACAGGCTCCCTTGAACCTCTACCAGTAGAAAAATGTGAACCATTCACATTATCCTTTTGCGAAAAAAGCTCAATGAGCCTAGTGAGTTCACCTTTTAGCTGCAATACCTGCTCTTTTAATAGCGTGAACTCTGAACTCACGCCATCCCCACCAGGGGTATTTATAGTATCTGAAGAGTCCATGGTATGCTTTAGGTCAAAAAGACACAAGTTAAACCAACCAATAAAGCAAAAAACACCAGAGAAAACTGAATAAAATGGTACACATTGCAATATTTTAACATACAGTTATTGTTTTGTAGTATTTATCCTATCCAGGCTTTTTTAAAAAAGTTAATAGTCTGTTATTAAGGCTAATTGTTTTTCATATGTGATTGGTAGAGATGTAAGAGAGCGTATTTAAACT
This sequence comes from Protopterus annectens, assembly GCF_019279795.1. NCBI lineage: Eukaryota > Metazoa > Chordata > Ceratodontiformes > Protopteridae > Protopterus > Protopterus annectens. The sequence goes on along the minus strand of NC_056738.1, from coordinate 533,756,655 downwards.
GCTCCATTTTATTTAGTATTATATTCTGATGAAGTCTCCCTTTTATTGAGACAAAAGTGCTCAATAACTTTGTATGTTTTCATTAAAGACAGAATTTCAAAAGCTACATGGATGCCCAATTGCCACATAACTGCACATCTACATGGACTGATTATTTTAAAATCACAAATTTTCATCAGCAAATCCTCAAAAAGGCATCCAGCATCCAACCTCTAATCCATTTCCTCCTCTATTCCAAAGTGTATTACACTATACGCAAAACTAATACAAGACTTGAATGCTCCTACTCCACCACAATGCAACTAATGCACACTGAATGTTCCTACTCCTTCATGGTTCCCCAAAATTTGTAATGCCACCCCTAAACAAATGTAGTTCCCTACCCTCCACCAATTTCATAAAAGTACAAAATTGCTCAAATTGTCTGCACATTTAATACAAGTTATTGCATGCAGTTCATACTACATCTGTTTTTTTCTATATTTTTAGCATTTACTTAGTTTTGTGTGCAACTTTGCACCCAGTCTGAACTTGAAAATGGCCCAGGTAAATCAGTGTTTCACCTTGGTTAACAAGTAAATGGATACATTATAACTAAATTGTTCTGTTATATTAAGGATATCTTCTTGGGTAGAGTAAGTTGTGCTATTTAAGATCAGTTCTGTACAATAGTGGGTGATTCTGCAATTAATATAGCTAATAGTCAGAGTTTTGGAAGACTTAGAAATATTCAGTTCATACTTGGTTTTGAGACTTCTGGTCTTCTGCAGATGATCTGCAGACAAGTATGAAGTCACTTTTATGGCAATGATTTGAACTAGTTTCTTGGTGTGAAGTTTTCCTTGTGTTGTATATTGTTTACGGTTGGAGAGTAAGGTACTGATCCAGGGAAGGTACATATTACCTGAAAATGAACTATCTTGTACACTTGTCAACGAAAGCTCTGACAAAGTGTTTAGGAGATGCAATTGCTCCCTTGCAAAAAAAGAGGTTTTCTTTTTTTTTACATTCTGAATGCACTGAGTCTGTTTCTTAGAACATGTGTAGTTGTGTGTTTACTTGGGCATTTTTTGAAGCTATTTTGTCAATATTTCGTGTGCAGATGTGCACATTCAGTTTATAGTAATACATATATGAATATCATAACACACACAAAGGTGCCCTAAAGCAAACACTTAATCCTAATAAGAGTGTTGATACTGAACAGCAAGTAAAGGGCTAATATCAAGGTATATGAAGCTATTTTGTCAATATTTAGTGTGCAGATGTGCACATTCAGTTTATAGTAATACATATATGAATATCATAACACACACAAAGGTGTCCCAAAGCAAACACTTAATCCTAATAAGAGTGTTGATACTGAACAGCAAGCAAAGGGTTAATATCAAGGTATATGCAATTTTATGTACAGGGCTGGTATGGGTTGCTAAGGGATATAGTATTGTTGGGATAAGAACTGTGGTTCCACCATAGGGTCTTAAATTTGCCATCATACTTGTGTACATTTTTGGATTTCTTAATGCATGAACTAAGATGGGAATAAATCAGTGCTTTAAGTAGCTGTTTCTGTTGTAGGTACCCTGAAGGTGATATATACGTTAGGACATTGGAGACCACAGGGTAGTAACTTTAACTCACTGAATAAGGTTGAGTTGGGTGTAGTTTTGTTTTATGTTCATAAAGAGAATACGATAGCCTGTTACTTTGATTCCACCGGGGGGGGGGGGGGGTCTTTGAGCATGGAACTAACAGAGTCTATATCTTTATAAATAAAGTCTGAGGAAATGCGCTTGGTAAAGAGAGTCAGCATTAATAAAGTTAAGGGACTAGTCCACTTATTTCTTGTCATTGTGTAGGTTTGAACATTGATGGGCAAGTTTTTATCTAGAAATTGTGTAATAGATTCAGGAGGTAGAGAATCTAACTATTTTGATTTAGATGCCATGGCCAGTAGATGATGTAGTAGGGTTTTTAGACTTAGCAATAATTGGACTTTACTTATGCTAGGATATCCAGGAGTTTTACTTCATCCTGAATTTGCAGTGAGGTAATAGGTTTGTGAATGAATAATATATATCCCACCAGAATGCCTGAATGAATAAAGGGCACATGATCTACATAGTTTCTTCATTACAGTGAATCCAGATATTTTTAAATTTACAGATATGTGTATGTTTGTGTCAGAAAGGCCTCAAGGTCAGGAGTTTTCTTATTGCTTCTAGCATTGAGCAGTACCAAATTTAATAGTTTGACAGCTTAACAGTCTTGGAAATCAGGTAGACCTTTGAAACATTAGGTAGAGCTTCCTAATTTGTGGTCTTCATGAAGTAATTTCATATTTTACTCGAAATGAGACAAATCAAGATCTTGCACTCAGCCTCCAAATAAAGTATAAACAGGATAATGATTTAAATACGTCAATGATTACGTTTACAATCACATTCATCTCTGTAACTGTATCTTTAAATGTTAACGTTCTCATGGCAAATGTTTCATTGTATTATCTTCATCATAAAAATTGTCTCATCAAATAAAACAACATTTCTTCCTCTTGAGTTGATGGGATGAAGGTAAATGGTTCCTCCTTATGAACCAGGCAATCTAAAGTCAAATATTACTAATTACACAGACTTGGTTTTGCCAGAAGGAGCATTTTCAGTTAAGTACGATATCACAAATGAGCTCCAATGAGAAGGCCAGTGTTGCAACAACATACAAAAAACAGGTTGACAAAATTAAAGACAAATCTGTTATGCTAAGACAATTTTATCAGTGACCTAATAAGAAAATAAACATTGCATACTTAAAGCTTAAGAGAACTGCCCAAATTATACAAAGTTGTGGTTCACGTAACATTTAACAGATATTTCATAATCTAGATGTCTTTTAAAATTGAACATTTTATGTCAGTTAAGTAATTAAAACATTTAATATAAGATCTTTTGAAATCTCATTCCAAAAGTATCTTTAAATTGTAGTGACCTTTTCTTGGCTTTCCTAGATGTGTGCATATTTGGTTGTTTCTGTTCAAAATGCAACTCTTCATAAATATGTAAATGCTTTTTTGAAGAATGTGTCCAGCTATCCAAAATGGCTAGGTAGGTAACTGGGTTCTACATAATGTGGATACCATACATTTCAGTACAAAGTAATTTTATAAGGATATCCATGAATATTAACCTTCAGTATACTATGACTTCATATGTTCTGACCATTATGCCCTTTTCTGTATATAGATAGGAATTTGTGCATTAACATTTTCTCTTTGTTACACTAACAGCAATGCACTAAAATGAGTAATATTAGAATTGTAACACAAGATATATCATTTTTATGATAATGTTGCATTGGAAAACATGCAGATAGTTTAAACACTTTTTGTCCTCATATTTTTTATCTTATGATAATGTAACAACTTAAATATACTAAAATTGACAGATTTTAATTTACATGTTTTGCCAGCAAAACATTTTTTGCAAAAAAAATGTTGCCCAAGTCTACTTAGCAGACTGACCTTTTGTGCTGCATGATGTTGCTCTGTAATGTCTTTAAAAGCTGTATAGTTCCCAAGGCTTGTTAATTTTGCAGTGCTAGTCATGTTTCTTAAGATGTACTTAAACAACTCAAAAAGTCCATTGTCTGAGGACTACAAACTTTGTTTCCCTGTGTTGAATTTCTAAAATTCAAAATACCAACTGAAACAGTAATGGAGTATCATATGCTAAAAAGTGGAATACATATTAAAAATAGGCACCACAAGGTCAAAAAGACCAACAATATAATTTTACTCAGTGCTTTCATCCTAAAATGAAAATGAGTTGAAAGTAACGAATATACATTCAAACTTAAGTTTTGTACACAATTTTATAACTGTAATCTTGAATATTTAACAGGATGTGCAGATTGCAGTCGAATGAATATCTCATTTCTAGTTCATGAGACCTCAGGAATATCAAAAAATTAACATTTATATTCCATGACTGGAATGACAGCACAAACAGGTATGGAAGCAGATTGCTCAGCTGAATGCCTGATACACTCTTCTGTGGGCAAAAGACCACAGAACCTAGATTGAATACTGTATGGCTATAAATACAACATTGAAAATTTGGAAAGCACTAACACTGTGCAATGCAATTTGATATAAGGATCTATGAAACAGTCTTCACACACTTGTCACTGCCTGAAAAGACATATTCCTTTTTATCACTATTGCTGTTGTCCATAATATTCCTTGATGTGTATTTTGGTAGATCAAGTTTCAATTCATAATATCTTGAACTGAGTCGGACTTTTCTCAGGATGTTACTGATAGAAAGGACATGCTCCTATTGACTATTTGCATACTTTTGCAGGAGGTAAGTATGACAGTTCAGTGATTTTTAGATGTGCATTTGCACACTAGTCTGCTTCCAACAGAACTACATCATAATAAGTGCACTAAGTCCTAAAACCAGTAATACATTTAGAACCTGCATTTTATTTAGTGCATTTAACTTATTGCACTACTCATTCACGTTTAAGTCTTTCTTGTGCATTAACTTATTGCACTACTCATTCACGTTTAAGTCTTTCTTGTGCATTAACTTATTGCACTACTCATTCACGGTTAAGTCGTTCTTGATTCGTTCACAACTAATTATTGGCTACTGATAAAATTGTCTAATATTTTCTCAACCCTTTTGAAAACAAAAATAGAAAATAGTATAATAATCTTGTTAGATTCTCCACCATGTACCACCACAAAAACAAATACAGGAACAACCAGGATGGACAATTTTGTAGCTTAGGAAAGAATCTGGTGCACACAACACAATTCCATGGATTTAATAATGAATAAAAAAATACAAGCGAGCCCTTTCATCCGACAACACATGACTTCATCAGAGTTGTAAAAATCATCAAACAAACAGCCTTAGATTATTTAATTCAACTAATCACAACACCCTCAGCATTTAAAAGTACTAAATGGAATACTCCAAACAAAATATAATTAATATTCACATATATTGATGCTTACAAAAATAAAACTAAATTAACTCATTTAAAATTACAAGTAAAAATGTGTAAGACTTGCCATTTAAATGTTACCTAAAAAAATTATTTTTGAATAATTCTTGAACAATTCATAAAACAATATATATATATATATATATATATATATATATATATATATATATATATATATATATATATATATATACATATACACACAGTGTGGAGGTAGACTCACTGCTATATAATGAAGTAACTGAGCTTTTGGTTACTCTGGGTTTACATTAATTGAACTGTTTATTAAGGAAAATGAAAGCAGGTTGGATCAACTTAACAATGAGCTTAAACTGCTGAATACTTAGATAGTTAATGATGTACTTCCTATAAGATTAAATATAATGGTTTTACTAAAACTGATAAAAACTTTGAAGTAAACAGGGCTAGACAAGACTATGAATCTAGTAAAGCATACCCTAGAACATTTGGCACCAATCATATGCATAGGAGAGATTCTTCTAATATACCTATGACCTCAGGGAACTGTGTAATTGATAACCAGGACTTAGAGAAGATCAACCTTTTTTAGCCTGGTTCAATGTTCAGAGAGACGCAGAGGGGATTGAAGTATTCTAATTCAACATAGGCCCTTACAATGGCCAGCGTCTGAGGAATTGTTGAAGAGGGAAAGGGAACATGACAGACATTAACTGACTGTACAGATGGTTGCTTTGAAAATTAAGTTATTGACTGATTTCTTTAATCTATAATTTATCTTGTTTGTGTTTCATATTGCATTTAATGTATTTACATGGGATTTAATTTTATACCTAGTTTTAGATTAGATACTGTTAAAGCATTGATACAACTCAAGCTTTTTACAAGGAACCTAAATCTTAAATTATTTTTTTCAGACAAAACTGGAATTGCTGTGAACTCATCCTTGGGTCTTAATAGGACAAAGTGTCTTTGTACACCCATCTAATCTCTGGGTAGTGATATTTGAATGGATTTGTGAGGACCAGTTTTGAGAGATTTCTAAACAAAAATATAAAAGTAGGGAACCTCATGACAAACGGAACATGATGCTTGATGGAATTTATAAAAAACAGGCACGTCCATATAATTAAACTGGTCGGGAGATGGTCATCACGGATAATGACTAATCAAATCAGATGTTTCAATTACTGTCTAAGAACACCTATAGCAGTGTGTCAAGAAATGAAATTAGTATCTGGTACAATAACCTTCACTTTATTGTTAAAGATTAAGTTTTTCAAGGGATCATGCATTTTTTTTAATATCTAAATGTATCCATACCTTTAGTTCCTTCATTGTTTGGTATTCATAAGATCCATAAATGTCAGACCTAGTGTGGCAGAAAATAACCCTAAAACTGAGCTACTACCAAAGTATATATATAAAATGTAAGGGGTTTTGACACCAAGTCAAATATCTCAAGGAACTCCTGGCACCTATGGGCTAATTTGAATTTATTACCATTGGATGAATGAGTTCTGTTCATCATAGTTAATGTGGTGAACTTGTAAACAGTTATACCTCATAATACTGATATTGAGGGGTTTATATCCATGTTATGCTCCCACATTTTTTTCTACTACTGAGATTCAAATTTTGGTTACATTGTTATATTTGGTTTTGATCAATAATTCTTTTCTTTGAAGGGGAATATTTACATTGAGTTTCCAGAGTAGCCATGAAAGCAGCATGTGTCCCATGTTTTGCAAAAGCAGTTTTGCATAATGGGAGGAGTCACAAGCATTTGCTTCAAAATTTGCTCCATTTATATATGCTTATTACGGATTCCTGGATGACATCTTGATTTTGTGAAAGGGGTCTGTTGAACAATGGCAAGCATTTTTGATGAAATTAGAAGAATCCACTGAATTTTTAAGGTTTACTTATTGTATTGATTCTAGTAAAATTAATTTGGATGTTTCAATTACCAAGGATGTTTTAAACTGTTATACTTCAGTAATTGACTGTAAAAAATAAACTTCTACCAACTCATTTACATTTTACTAGCTGTCACCCTCTACACTAAAAGAGAGACTGTAAAAGGACAAATGGTTCGTCTATCTAGAGTAACTACCAAAGGCAGTATTTTTGAAGATTCATTAGATTATTCATGTACATCACTTGTGGACAGGTGCTACCCTGTAACATTGTTAAATGAGATTAAGAATGAGATTTTAGGAGGACGACACAATAAAGTTGCTCCCATCCTTAAGTTAAGAGAAGGATCAAACTGAGGGGAGATCCCTGTTAGAGACCTCAGTTGACACTAATACTTTTATAACATCAGGTGGGGAATCATTCATAATCATTTTCGGTAGTGATGTGCATAAATATGTTGGATACATTAAGACAAATTGGAATTTAGTGTTTGATTCTGATATGAAAAGATTATTTAGAGGGAGTCTAACAATCATTTGTAGTAAGGGCAAATATATTAGAAATCTGGAAAGTAATGCAGGGTGTAACTACGGCAATGGTAGACCCAATTGTATGGGTGTATGTGGGTGTCAGTACTGCAGATATATATACATCAAGGACCTTGTGTTATGTGTAGTGGAGAGTTTTGATAGGACTATTGGTTGTCCAGGCAGATGCAACTGTGACACCGCCTGGGTAGTTTATCTTGAAACCTGTTCAGTCTGCAATGCATTTTATGTTGGAAAAATTAATAGGAAGTTAAAAGAAAGAATTAGAGAACATCTGTATGATATCAAGAAGAATAAATCAACCTATGCCCTTAACAGTCTAATGAATTCAAAAAATATGAATTCTTTGTCAGTGATGTGCTGAGGACAGTTTTCTTGAATTTAAAGAACTGGTTTGGCAGTTGAGGCTTAATGCTTCTGTCCCTGGCTTTAACGATAATTCTTTTGCTAGTGTCCTCAGGCTACGAGCTAGTAATTTTTTTTTGTAGATATACTTTTATGAATTCTTCAAGAATTTTTCAAAAAATTTTAGGTAACATTTCAATAGTGAGTCTTACACATTTTAAACTGTAAATTTTAATGAGTTAATTTAGTTTTTTTACTACAAACATCAGTACATGTAAATGTTAATTATATTTTTTATAATTTTGTTTGAACTATTTCTTTAAGGATTGTTCTTTTAAATGCTGAGGGTATTGTGATTGGTTGAAGTAGATTATTTAAGGCTGCTTGCTTAATGATTTTACAACTCTGAAGTCGTGTGCTCTCTGGTGAAAGTGTTTAGTTGTATTTTTTATTTATTATTAAATCCTTGCAAATGTGTGCAAGGGATTTTTTTCCTAAACTATGGAACCATCTATCCTGGCTGTTCCTGTAATTGTTTTTGTAGTATAAACTTATTCTAGTTTTCCATTCTTAGACATAGCATTGACCTTTGCTTACTATAAACAACTTAGACTGTGGTTTGTTATGAGACTGAATTTGTATCTGGAAGAGTGTAGCAGAAAGAAAACAATCACTAATTATAGTTTGGGATTCTATTTCTATTTATGAATATTTTTCTTTTCCTTGGAGACTTACTGTCATATGTTAGTCTTGCAATAGCCTCTGTATTATTGACTTAGTATTGTTTCTAAATGAGCTACACAGGCATAAACAGTTGTGGTGCATGTGCTTAAAGTGAAGTAAAAGATGACTTCAGGTAAACAGTCTTGTAGTTATAGTTGACCAACTCTTCGGTGGGTAATTGAAAAACAAATAGTCATTGCATTGTAAGGTCTCATGTTCGGTAGACTTAAGTGGCTGTAATTCGTTCTTACATCCTGGTAGTGGTGGGGCAGTTGCAGTAATTGTACTGTGTGAATGTAACAAGTTGCAATTGCTCATTCTGATCAAATGAACAAATGCATAATCGGTCATCTGAGGGTTACACAATCAAAATGGCTGTATCTGTATGGAAGACTTGACCACTGCTGTCATATGAGGAGTCATTTATCAGGCTTGACAGGGCTAGTATACCTAAATAAAAGAAGCTGAAATACACAAGGTGCATAATGTCAAAGTAGCTATACAGTGGTGGGTTATTGAGCAGTCTCTGGATAAATGTATTTCACCCCATTTTTTTGATTAGAGTTGAAAAATTATTGACATGCCATAATATAACCCCAGTCCATTCAAGTTTACTCCCACCTACTTGGTTGCTTCCTACAGTTCCCTCCCTGTTTTGAAGTTGCAAACAACCATGCAAACCACATGAACACAAAAATCTCCACATAATGTATCCTGTTTGCCTCGCTATGACTTGGATATCAGACAGGCAGTCTGGAGTAAGTGTTATAAACATTGCAGGTAAGCACATTGTACTGACCATGCTCACTGTGATGTATTTCTGAGTTTTTTCAGAAGTTGTGAATGGTTGTAAGCATAATTTTGCTTTGAATGTTAATTGCAGTGTCATATCCCTGACAGGATCTGCCTTATGATCCATATCCATGGGAGCAGCATATAAATCCATCTACCTGCACTTTAATCAAGAAGCTTTTTTTCTTTTCACTCATCTCTTTAAAAATTCCATTCTCTATCATCTCCAGTGAGAAACATGACTGCCGTGACTAAAGATACCAAAAAGATAATATTCAAAGCAGAACAAAGTCATTTGAGTCTTGACTTCTGCACTTATAAATAAAAAGAGTTAAATCAGTCTAAATCTAGAAATGAGGGTTATTGTTCAAAGTACATTTATGTTGCCTATTGGCTCATTGAGTCCATCTTTAGCAATGGAGAATTTCTTCAAATTTTGCAATGATCTGCTGCCATTAGGACTGATTAGGTTAATGATGGTTTTAACACTATATAAGGTTGTATAAAAAAATCATAAAGCCTATAAAACCAGAAATGATGAAATCATTCTTACATTAGACCCAAACTTGAGTATGGAGTAACAATATGGAAATGTTATAATTAAATAAGCATAAGTAAACTGGAAAGAGAACAGTGGCAGTATACCTAGGGCATCCATGAATGTAAAAATTTGTTACTGCGAAAGACTAAAATGTCTGAACTTAGAGTGCCTCATATTTAAGAGGAGATCTTATTCAGGTATATTGGGCATTTAGAGACAAGTACCTCTGCAAATGTTTGCAGTTATTAAAAAGTAGTATAGAATCATCAGACAGCCTGTGTAGAATATAAAGAAATGAGAAGTGTACTAATTGGCTCTCTGAGTAGAATATATTACCAAATTACATTAAAGCAAGCACTAGTTTAGATATTAAACACAACCTGGACACCTATTATGGGAATAAGTAACTGATTTGGTAGTTTGGCAGGCTAGAAGGGCATTACTGCCCTCACCTGAAATTTGTATGTATGTATGTATATATATATATATAAAATGTGGATGTAAGACAGAGTGCGGACAGCTAGATTAAGACTTCGTCTAATGTCAATATTTTTGTATGTCCAGTCACTGAAAATAAACGTAATGAATAAAATTCGAATTGTTTAAAATATGTTGACACTGAGAGTTCACCTGATAATTTAACTAAGCCCAAATGCAATACATCAAAGCTGTGGATGCTTTACTGAAATCAGTAGAAGGCCAAGATGGCCAGGTTTAAATGCTGAGGTATGTCATCAATCAATGAAAAGCAAGATGGCACTTGCATTTCATGAATAAAAATCTGTGATTCCTAAACTCTGCTCATACTGTTCACTCATTGGACATATCAGGGTGTAGTAGTTGAGACAGTGGTCATCTATTGATGGAATTTTTCATGGATCCATTATCTAGGCACCTTCCTATCAGTTGTTGGATGCATGTTCAAAGAAACATGTTTTCCCACATGTAAAGTTTCCCGAATGTCTTGGCCACTAACATTCTTTTTGAGGAATCTGTTTAAAATGAAGTTCAGTATGTTATGTTTCTTATGAAAATCTGCAGATGTTTTCACTGATTTGTTTATTTTCATTTAACTGATCTTAAAAAAAAGACTCCCTACTTGTGTGGCTTAAATGTTTCAAAACACTCTTTCTGTAGCTAACAGATACTAACACATTATACAGAATCAAATAATCTTGCATCTAAACCCTATATATCCCCACTATATGAAGGAACATATCATGAAAAATTAGTTCATTGCAATTTCTAGACTCTCTTCTAATAGAAAAATATCCTGGAAGAATTCAACTTTGAAACGTTCATTGAAAGAGGCTTTAACAGAAACGATAGTAGCTAATGACATTGTTTAGGTTATATACAAGTCTGCATTTTACTATTTTAAAATGCATGCTTATTATGAATGAAGCTGAGTATGAAAAGGTGACTGTGATTTTAGTTCAAGTCCATCTGTGGATAGTAGTGACATCAGGAAAAAGTTGATGAATAATTATTAGGATTTAATGCTGAGGTGTCTAGAACTAATATCTTAATAAAAACGTATTTAAAGCAGTTTCTTGAAACCATGCCTTTTTTAAAAGTCATTGCAACCAACAAAATGAAATTAAGCATACTCCAGCAATAGATGTTTGATCTGCAGTCCTAATATATATTTGCACCATATAGACAAGTAAATTGTGCCTCTTAGATATTTAAATTGTAGTGCTGGAGTAATTTTATGTTAGTACCCATTAATCTTGCAAAAGCTTTTATGTCGATGTCCAGCTGAAATCTTTCATTAAGAATATAGGAACATGCATTCAATGATGAACAAATACTTTTATTCTAAAACAGCACTGCTAGTCAGAATGTAAAAATATATGTATTTAGCATGTTGGATGAAGTTTGCTTAATATCAGAGGTTATGATTTTAAGTCAACTGGAAATGGATTTCCAATGACAAAAGTCCTGTTTTGAATTGAGCTCACAAGTCTTATTGCTTTATTAAAATTAAAATCCATGAAATTAAGATTCTGGATTGTTCTGTATTTTATACATTTTCTTGTGCTCTGGTTTCCTAGATGTTACATTTCGCATAAATGATATATGTAGACACTAGATGGCAGCAGAAATGTTTTGTTGTTTCTCCAATTTAGAACCAAAAAAGTCACATAATTAAGTTCTATACTGGTTTTCATCCTTAATTTTATCTGATAAGCCTATATTATTGGCAATGAAATTACTAAACATTTTTGTCCCTGGTTCATTTTTTTTATGTAATGGGCTAGTTCGTGATACAGTACAGCATAGGTGTAAAAATTGCGTTTAAAGCACCAATTCTGCTGAACAGAGACTAAGTTCTCGCCAACCTAGCGGAAAGATGTAGCTGTGTAATACTAACCGGCTGAATAGAAGTGCACTGATTATACTGGTGGATGTGCTGCATGAGAAAAAGGGCATAGCAGAACACTAGTAAATTGGTCAGTGGATTAATAGAAATATCAACCACCTTAGTGATACTGACCTTTAGCATTAACAAGAGATTAGCCTGCTAAGTATATTGGAAAATAATGGAAGTTTAGACCCATATTACTGGTTAAATAAAGTGTATGTGTGGAGTTAGCTTCAAACATTACATCTTTTACAGTCTATTCGAGTAGGCTTATTCCTTTGATTTCCTTTTTGGTTGTATATGTCTCTCGTCTGGTCAGGATAAAAGACGAATGTCCATGGGTTCTGTTTAAGCAGCTTTATTATGTACAAGCACATCAGGATTGAGGCTTAATAACTTTAATGTAGATAAATTTTTAAACAAACTAGCTATCACTCTTATACATGCTCACTCTCTGGCTGCACTCTTAAAATGGCACTGAGGCTAGCACATGCTTGCTATTTATATGCACATGCTGTCCTTGGAAATGCTTCTTAAAGGTGCAACACACACACTATCCTACATCCTCCCTCTTTGAGAAATGAGTCATGCATTATTGACGACATTAACTGACATGCAATTGATAGAAAATAATGCGCTGACATGCAGTTATAGAGAACTAAATACATATAGACAATATGTGCAGGTTGCTGTGTATTTCACACTAGGTCTGGAAATATGACCCAGTCACATGGCACAGAAATTAGAATTAGGTCTAATAACTGGGACTGTCTCAACTGAATGCTCAACTTTGGGATATCAGGAATATCATCGGGAACGGAAGTAGGAGTTAAGACATGTTCTGCAACAGGAACATTGTCTGGATTGCTCTGAGATCTAGAGTCTCTATCACAGGAACAATGCTGCAATATCAATTCTGATATGGGAAGAAGATGTCAGCAATGTCTCCTGTACTCCACACTCTCAGATTCTATGAAGTAGGATCTCAGCTCGGACATATACCTGTTACTTCTCCAACCCGGTCGAAACCTTTTGCCGTTTGTATCCTCACTGCCTCACCTTTCAGTGGACAAAGAAATCTGCTCAATTCATCATAGCTGGAATTCTGGAAAGAACGCTTTGTGAATAGTCGGGCTTCGATTGTTTTGTTGCTTTTATCTTTAGACTTCAGCAGACTGGAACTGGTGGGCAAAGTTGTTCTGGTTTGCCTAGACAGAAGTCTCTGAGCAGGCAAGCCAAGTATATCATCATGGGGTATGTTTCTGAGATTGAGTAAATTCAAAAAGACATCAGTATTATGCTTTGGCTTCTCTAGTAATTGCTTTGCACTCTGTACAGCATGTTCAGCCAGTTCATTTGATTGTGGGTATTCTGGACTACTAATAACATGCACAAAGTCCCATTTTTTGCAAATTTCTGAAACAACTGACTGGTAAATTGGGTACCACTGTCAGAGATAAGCTTCTGTGGACTCCCATGGACTGACAAATGATGTTTTAATGTGGTGATTACAGCAGCGGATGTTAGGTTAGGTAGTAAATCAATCTCAAACAAATTCAGATAAGAGTCTATCAACACTAAGTAATGCTGATTGTTCCACTCAAATATATCAGTAGCTACTGTTGACCAAGGTAGTTCAGGAACTTGCCTTAGCTGAAGTAGTTATTTTTGCAAATATGGTTTAGTACTATTGCATACTGAACAAGAAGAAAGTACTTTATCAATGTCTTATGCGAGAGAAGGCCAAAATACTAGTCCTCTTGCCCTTTTGGTAGATTTAGAACCTGGGTGGCCACAATACAAAATCTGGATATATTCATATTGTAAGGAAGCAGGAACAGCAATTTGGGGCCTTTGAAAATAATACCATCTTCCATAAACATCTCATCTCTGTAAGGAAAATAAGTTTGCACTTCAGGTGGTACACTGGATTGCTTTGACGGCCATCCAACATTGATGAAGTGGTTGAGCTTTTGCAAAACTGGATCAGTCTTTGTATGATCTCTTAGCTCAAATCTTGTGGTAGAAAAATTGCATACCTCCATGGCATCAAAGTCAAAATTCTCTGCATTAAGTTGTTCCGTTATATTTCTGGGTGATCTGGATAAGGTATCAGCTAGATAAAGAAGTTTGTCTTTTGTACACACCATTTTGACGTTATACTTTTGCAATTTGGGCATCATTTTTTATAATCTTTCTGGAGCAGAATGCATAGGCTTCTTTAAAATATTGACTAGACGTTGATCAGTTTCAATCTAAATATCTCGACCGTAAGTATTATCATGAAACTTTGAACATACAAATACTATTGCCAAACGTTCTTTCTCAATTTGAGCATATTGTATTTCAGTGAGGGTAAGAGTTCTAGATGTATAGGCTACTGGTCTGGCCTCTTGAAAAAAACTTTGCCAAGACCAAATTTTGAAGTATCACAGGAAAAAGTTACTGGTTTATTGACATCAAAATATCGTAATGTAAGTGAGGTGGCAAGTTTCTGCTTAAGGTTTTCAATTGCTCTCTGGTGCTGTTCCATCCAAGACCATGCAACATTTTTTGCGCATTAGCTCTCTCAAAGGTGCGGTCAACTCACTGAAGTCTGGTATAAACTTGCCTAAATAGCTGACCATACCAAGAAAATGTTGTAGAACTTGTGCATTATCAGGTGCTGGCATCTCAAGAATGGCTGCTTGCTTGGATGAGTCTGATCGCAAGCCAGTGCTAGTAAAAAAATACCTTACATATTTAACTTCTGGTAGTCTGAGTTTGCATTTTAGAGGATTGAGCTTCATGTTCACTTCACCTGTTCTGCCTAGAATTTCTGTCATGATTTGCTTCACCATTGCCTCTAACCAATAAATCATCTATTATGGCACAAGGATAACATGAAAAATGTTTCTTTGTTGCATGCTGAAAGACTTTACTTGCAGAATTTATTCCAAATGGCATCCTAAGGAATCCATATCTTCAGAATAGGGTAATGAATATAGTCAGTAGTGAAGAATTGCAATCAAGCATCACTTGCCAAAATTAACTTTTGCATCCAAGACAGAAAAAAACAGTGGCATTTGGTATTAGGGCTGCAACTTCCTCAACTTTGTGCATAGGATGATGTGATCTCTTTAATGTTTGGTTCAATTCTCTTGGGTCAATGTCTGCTCTGATGTTGTCTGAGCCTTTTGTGGCCTGCTACCATGGATGACACCCATTCAGTTGGTTCTGTAACTGGACAAATTATACCTTGCTGCACCATTTTATCCAACTGAGCTTTGACTTTATTCTGTATAGCTATCGGACCTTTTCTTACTGGTTTGACCACTGGACTGATCTCTAGGTGTAACTTCCTAGAATACACAACTGGAAGTTTGCCATCTTGTCATCAAAAACATCAGCATACTCTGAGAAAATAGCTTCACTAAGGCTAGAACTGGGATATGTGCTTATATGATGAACTTCTTTAGTAAAAGAAAGCAAATTCATTCTCAAACTATCTGAGACCTGATAATGACTGCACAGGTCTTCAGACTACATAGAATAGTAAGCTGTAACAGTTTCTAGCCAAATAACATGAAAGTACTACTGAGCCTTCAGTTTGAATTTCTCACCTCCATAAGCAACCAGTTTCACACAGCTGGCCACATTTAGTTGCTCACCAGCTCTCACTTTAGCAAAAGTGTCTGTTGATATAACATTACACTTTGAACCAGTGTCTACTTTGAGCTTGGTGAATTTACTATTGATCTGGACAGTACAAAAATAAACCTACTGTATTAACCTTTTCACCAATTACTGATACACCATCTACATAGAAAGTTGAGTTGCAGCTCTCTATATGAGCAACTTGCTTTTTTAAGTGACCCTTCTTTATTACTGTGTGAGGTTTACTTAATATGCAAAACATTTGGAAATGGTTCCATTTTTTATACTTGCAGCAATGCTGACCAAATGCTAAGCACTTTTCTCTTTTAGACTCATGTTTGGCACCACAACTGTAACAGTTAACAATAAAGCTTGATTTGGGTTTTGCTGACTCACCCTTGTACTGCACTGAGCATGCCCTTTTCACTGAACTAGTCTTAGAACTTGCTGGAAAACTACAGGTTTTACTTGCCACACCTGCAGGGGTTACAGCTGCCTTGTGCTTAGGCCTCCTTCTGCTAGCCACGTCTTGCATGCTATTTACATTTGCTGTGGAGCCTGCTGAAACCATGCTCTTATCACTTGCAAGCTTATTTGTGTACCTTTCTGTAACTTCATGGATTTGAGAAATCTCAGTAGCTCTGCTCAGCATTAAATCACTATCACAAAGACAAATCTTTCTCACTGCAGCACTATTAATACCACACGCAAGCCTGTCCTTTATTAACTCATCATTAAATATACACGTTTCAGCTTTGTTTCTCATGTCAATAATATAAGCTGCAAAAGTGTCTCCTGAATTTTGATCTCTTGTGTAAAACAAATGAGTCTCTAATGTAACATTTGTCTTGGGGTTGCACATTTCCCTGATTTTGCGTTTCAAACACTGTCTTCCCTTGATTCAGTCTGTACAACAATATGATGGTTTTCCCTTTCTCCTTCATATACTGCTGGTTCATACACAAATGAATGCTCTCTTTTAATGGCCTCTGACCCACCTAGATTTAGCAAAATGAATACCCTGGTGTGCACATCTTTCAGAATAAGCTGCTTGTAAGAAAATATCATACTCTTGCTCAAATATTCTCCAGTTCTCTGCAATATTCTGATCAAATGCAAGTGGACCTAGTCTGCGAAATGCTTCTGCCATATTAACACGTACCAGTGAAGACTTTTGTAAGTATGCACAAACACATACACACTCACACACACACACACACACACACACACACACACACTCACACACACTATTTTGTGATAGAGGTTATTGTAAAAAAACTTTTTTGAGAGAACTGGCTACAAACATCTGGGACAGGAAGGACATTAGTTATCCACCTATTTTGAAGCAGGCTATTACTAGCAAATCCAAAAGTGATAGTGGGAGAGGCAGTCACCTCTGTTTTACTATGGAGATGACATCCGACTCTATGGGTATTAGAAATATTATTAAACAAAACTGTAAGATTATTGAGGGGAAACCATGATTTGTTACAAGTAGTAGGAGTGAAACCCAAATTTGTACATAGAAATAATTTCAGTTTAAAAACAGTTAGAAAAGGGAAAGGAAAAGACATCAACAGATGGATTCAAGACAAACAAATCCTGGGGCACATACAAGTGTAAAGAATGTGGCATGTGCAGGCTCATTTTGGAAGGGCCATACATTGCACTGTTCAAGGAGTTTATACCTGCAAGACCATGGGGTAGTTTATGTGGCAGTGTGTGTCAAATGTCAACAATTGTATGTGGGGATGATGACCAGAAATTTAAACAAGAGAATTAGGGAGCACATTTATAGTATAAAAAGGAAAGACAAAAAACATGCCTTGTACAAACACAGTCAGGCGTGTATAGGTTTTAACACATTTTTATGTTCTATTTTAGAACAGGGCAAACCAGACTTTAAAGGTGGAGAATTTAAAAAACTTTTCAGAACAGAGAGAGGCCAGATGGCAGATAAGGTTACAGGCAGACAAAAAAAACTGGCCTTAATGATGTAATAAACATCAAGTGCTTTGTAAAAAAATGTAGGTTATGTGTTAAAAGGAATGTTTTTTTATAATCCTACTACACTGTGTTTATGTTAAATTCTGATTTCAAATTTTTTATTTAAATAATTTGTTTTAATTGCTGACTGATGGTTTGTTGCTTGCAAGGGTTGTATTTAAACAGGGTTTTTTTACCAATGTTTTGTCATGTATTGTTCTGAAGAATTCTTTTGGACGAAAGCGGTGATTAAAGGGAGAGAGCGCTAATTTATTGCTCCCGTGGTCTGTTCTGGTGCGGATTTGGTGTTTGTTTTTTACTAGTCTTTTTTGGCACCTGCACTTTTCGTGGTTTTATATATATATATATATATATATATATATATTATGTATATATATATATATATATATATATATGCCAGAAAATTATGCCAGTACTTGTAACTATGCCCAATAGCACAACACGCCTCTGAATAACTGAACTTTGAGAAATAAGTCTCCTGAGCACAAGAATACTCTTGAAATCACTGTACTGTAAGAAATCACCTTTTATCAGTGTAAGAAACATTTCAAAATAACTGCACTGTGTGAATAAACTGAGCATAACAAGCTCAGAGTAAAAAACATTTTGAAATAACTGCACTTTGTGAATAAACAGTACACATCACGCTGAAATCTTGCCAGAATTGCTGCACTTTGCTAAATAACTCTGTACAATTCAAGAAACACTCTGTAATGGTGGCACTCTGTGAATAGACACACCCAGCACAAGAAACTTTTTGAAATGGCTGTATTTTGACTCCACTTACGAAATTGTTTTATTTTGCACACAAACTCTTAGGAATAATACACAGTAAGAAACATACACTGTAAGCACTTTTACACACTTTGAGATACTTTGAATGACTCTATTAAGCCCTTAATGGCTTCAATCAATGCAAAACAGTAGTTTATGCCAAAGCACAGTAACTTGCCAAAAAACATGCAGTCAGCTTGCTTTATTTATACTTAATGTGCCCTTTTTGCCATTTTTATTATCTTTGTTTTGCTGGTTTAATCTCTTTTCATGCCATTTTACTTTTCTGTGCTCGTTTTAGTCTAAACATGCTTGTTTTACTTGAAACATGCTTGTTTTGCAATCCTGAGGTAATTCCAAATCCCTTATGTGCTCCTCTGATAATAGTTTTATCACATATCTTAATTTTAAACATTTTGTTTAATTAATAAACTTTTTGTGCCTCTTGTTTGCTTAATATGTTCTATGCCCTGGTAATGCTGCATTTTACCTTTTTTGCTAAAATAAATGATTTGTGCAAGTTTTCATTGCCGTTAGTTCATATCTGGCCCCTTTCTGTACTCTGTTCACTTAGTTTACCTTCACTGTTAACTCTGAACCTCGTAGCTCTGAAAAGCAGTCTCTGGAATCCCTGTTCTGACGCCATGTTGCTCATCTTGACAGGATAAAACAGACTAACATCTGTGGGTTCTGTTTAAGCAGATATACAAATACATCAGGACTGAGACTTAATAACATTAACTTAGATAAACTTATAAACAAACTAGCTATCACACTCCTGCATGCTCAAACATTGTCTGAACTCTCAAAATGGCACTGAAGCTAGCACGTTCTTGCTATTTATATGCAAGTGTTGTCCTTGGAAAGGCTTCTTAAAGGTACAACACACATACACTATTCTACAGTATATTTAGTATTTACATTTTATTGACCAGCATAGTATGGCTGGGAAAAGTCATGAAGAGACTGTCTTTAGTGCTTTTTGAGATTAGGAACACTTAAACAGAAAGGCAAAATGTAAATAGAGGAGATACAGCAAGTATTAACAAAATAAAAAAAAAAAATAACAAATTTAAACAAAGATAATGTCTAAAAAGTATATTAATTCTAATGCTAAAAGGAATAATAGGAGCGACTAGGAAATCCTATCTAGTATCCTCCTCTAGGTAGAAGTGTTCCTTTGCAAGAACTTAAGCAGTTGATCAAATTATAAAAAGCCTAGAATACTCTGACTGTGTCATCAGGAAACTAAGCATCCACTCCTCTGCTGAAATGATTCCAAGAAATTGACATGCCTTCCTGAAATCTGACTGCAATAATGAGATCTATCACCTGATAGGCAGCTGTGAACAAAAGTCAAGTCTCCCCTCAAATCATCTGTATTGGTCACCTTTAATAGAGTTTGCTTGGTAGCATCCTACAGGCTTAGCAAAATAAGCTGCAAATGTCTGCCTATATTTTTGTGTATATTGCTTTCAGAAGTCATTAGCAAAATGTAGTGCTAACTGATCACCTGATCCTTTTCTATGAGCAAACCATTTTCAAGTTTTAGAACAAGCTGGCAAGAATACAAGACAATGCCTCTCAAATTTTATTGAAAACAAATTTGGTCTGGGAAAAGTTTCTTTGCACAACTTATCTCAGACAATCTGGCTGAGGTTCCTTGCATCTTGTCATGGAGAAAAGGCAGTTTTGACCACATAAGATACAGAGGCACATAGTAAAGAGTTCTTCTCCAAAAGGAAAATTTAAGAATTATGTCACTGCATCTGAGACAGATGCTAGATGCAGCATAGAACTGTTAATGTAAATAGTTTTTGCAAAACCGTTAAGCCTTCATGCCACCCACACTGGCAGTGCATCCATTTTTTTGTGTTTAATCATGTATATTAACCAGCTGCGCGTTCAAAATACTTGATTTAGAAATATCCTGCTATTTATTTTTAAATGCTTTGTTTGCACATTATAAATACAAAAAGTCCACAATCTATCTTTGTAAGGCATGTTTAAGTTTTACTGGCAGTATAGCTGGTATATATCCCTTATGTTTTTCTTTCCTTTTACTCCTTCACCTCCTTACAGTAAAAAGGGTATATTAATTAGTTTGGTCTTGACCACAGAACAAGCCATCTCTGCAAATGTAAAGCTTTCCCATCATGTGAAAATTAGCTAAATCAGCTAAACTTAATTCACTATACACGGCTGCATGTTGCTGAAGCATTTATTTTGCTTGTGGGTCTTATTTAAGAGATCTATTTGCATGCTTTCTTGGGATTTGTTTCATCTCGCACTAAAGGGTAAGACTTCTCGTCAGTTGAAATAAACAAGACCTTATTTTAAGAAATTTGAAGGAAGCCTGATTAAAAAAGTCTGTTGGAATTTGGAGAAGGGGAGTGATGAGCATAGCCTTGCTTCTGAGGGTATAGACCCCTCTGTTTGCCAGTTAAGTTCAGAATGCTAAAGCACTTTTAATATTCACCACAGTCTGACATGCATCTCATCATAGTTGTTTTTGTCAACAGAATCTACTATCACATTACAGCCTCTCTCACACCCTAAAATAAAGGGTTCTGTTGGTATTTGCAAGTTCAGTATAACCTGCCTCCTCTAGCCCTTTACAGCATTTTTGTTAGAACTATCTTAGCCTTTCATGAACATGTACCAATACTTCTAAAATGCTGATCGTACAAAACCTATGCCCTTGATATTCATTAGCCCAACCATATATTAACTATGCTTTAGTTGTAATAGACTCCTGTACAAGCAGCCTAGAAACATTTTTTACCAGCAAGTTTAACCTTCAGACATTAATACTTAAATATCCTGATTTTGCAGTTTCGAGTTCTGGGATTTTCGATAATGTTAGCATTCGGTGAGATAAACTTTTGTTTATCTAATATAGACCCTATATATATATATATATATATATATATATATATATATATATATATATATATATATATATACATATATATATATATGTGTGTGTGTGTGTGTGTATACATGCACACACACACACACACACACACACACACACACACACACACACACACACACACACACACACACACACACACACACACACATACACTTTAAAACCTCATACAGTTTTCCCTGTAGTCTATTAGCTCTTTCTTTTAAAACTGGAATTAAAGAAACAGAGTAATTCAGTCCGGGTGGGAGAGCAGCCTGGTACCTTTCCACTATAATCTCTTTGTTATAGAGTCATAGACTACAAGGCTAACAACCCAGTGAGGCTTTTGTAAGCTTAGCCAAGAATAATGATGACGTATCCAAATTGGACACCTACAACTTTAAGAAGAATGATGGCGGTAACTAGACAATGCAATACTCCCAATGGCTCTAGCTGGCAATGCACTACATGCAGTACTCTCAATTGGCTCTATGTCACAGGGAAGTAAACATAAAGTAAATTACTAGGCCACAGGGAAGTAAACATAAAGTAAATTACTAGGCCACAGGGAAGTAAACATAAAGTAAATTACTAGGCCACAGGGAAGTAAACATAAAGTAAATTACTAGTCCACAGGGAAGTAAACATAAAGTAAATTACTAGGCCACAGGGAAGTAAACATAAAGTAAATTAAAAAAAATTTACCTCTGTATCATGGGGGTGCTTTTCCATCTTTCCACCATTACACTTTAACAAATTGTCCAGCATTTCTCAAAAGCTACCAGTAAACTAGGTACAACGTCCAAGAAGACTTATGACTTTGCACCTAGTTTAGTCAGGCCCTGTTTATAGCTGGTCAGAATTATCCGATGACTCTTCCAAGGTAACACCTTTAAGTTTATCATTCTTGTTTTTGGTTAGGTCCTGGAAAAGATATGCTACAGGTTTCCTTAGTTTTTCAAAAGGGCTTTTCAGCCCAAGGAGAAACTTGTTTGCCTCCTTATGGCTTAAGGGATGCTTCATGAAGGAATGTTTTCTAACAACTCTAGACTTCCTGACCCATTATTAGGCCTGCAGCATGCACTGCTGGATGCTTAGTTACCCTTAATAGTGGGCTGGGATTGGCACTTCACTTCTTCATTAGCACTAGACCTTGCTGCATAAATTGCAATGCTGTTTTAGGGAGATGAAATAATTTTGTATCTGTTATCCCTTGATAAGCAGAGCTACTCTTTCTAAAAGGAAATGATTTTTTATTTGTAAAGCTCTATTTTCAAATACTGGACACATTTCAGTGTTTTGAAAAAATGAGAGCACATTGCTGGCACAGTT
>NC_056738.1:533578763-533728763 GCF_019279795.1 Protopterus annectens | reverse complement strand
TGAAATGAGGGTGTGAGAGGCTGGTTAGATTTATGGGCCTATGGGGCTGTAGTTACCCAGATCTGTGGCTGGATCTCCTTTGTGCAGGGAATGACTGTAGCCATCTTCCACATCTTAGGCACAAAGGCTGACTGAAGGCTCCAGTTGAAAAGTGATTTAAGTGGAAAAAAAGACGTCATCTTTCATGCTATTTATTAGACATTCTGGGATGTTAACTGGGCCTATCAATGCAGTATTTTTGGCCTTGGAAAGTGCATTGATGACCTGTTCACTAGTAATGGTTGGGGTAGTTATGTGGTATTTCCTTTGGACTATCAGTGGGGGAGTGGTTGGAAAAATATGAGCTGAACCAGTCAGCCAAAATGTTGGCAATGACCTCCAGCTCAGTGTGGGTGATGCCATTTACAATAAGGTCTGCACACTGTTGTGCATTTCCTCTGGGGTTACAGACATAGCTGTAGAAGCCTTTCTGGCTGTCCTTTGCCTGAGAAGCTATTTTTTTTTCTTCAAATTTAGCCTTTAAAGTATTAACCCTCTTATCTGCTTGTTTAGATTGATTAGGGGACTTTTAGTATGTATAGGTTTGTTTCTCCTATTCTCGCCCAAGATTATTTCTTTAGTTGTATAACCAATTGATACTAATTCCACGAGAGTGACTTGTCTTTTTCCCACTAATCCTTTTCTATTCCTTCCTGCTATATTTGTGTTTTTTCTTTATTTTTTAACCAATAGCTTTGCTTCCATTGTATTTATTTAGTTTATGCCCTGCCAAATTATCCACTCATTTTAGTCATTGGTGGCTTTAACTATTACTCAAGTTGCATCTCATTGAGGAACCTACTTGGCAAGCACGAGTGTTTAGGAATTCAACCCAAACTCCCCAGAAAAGGAAGAGTGGGAGCGGGTTGGGGAAGAGGTGGCGATGCACCTACCAATCTCCTGAAGCCCATTCATGAAGAAATGTTAGAAAATAGCAGCTACACTCCAGTGCAGAATTCCCGTTCTTACTTAAACTATTCTTTTAGCTCCTGTTTTTTTGTATACCATGTTAAAAGACCCATTTATTATGCATAACACTTGTACCATAATATATTTAAAAAATACACCAATCATTTTAACATTTAAAGCCATACTAACTTCAATACTAAAGTCACTTTTATTTACCATTTGTTAATCATGGTAGAGCACTGATCCAGGTGGGCAGTTTTTGGCATCAGCCCAGGAGGAACAAGTGCAAAGCAGTAGTCGACAAAAGTAGTTTACAATAGCTTTGAGATTATAAGTACCATATATTAAGCATGCAAAAATATTATAACTATATTGTGGAAGACCGCCTAATAAAATAAGTGTCTAATATCAAGGTATATACAATTCTAGTTAGCTGCTTTAAGTTATTTTGGGCTATAGCGAAATGATGTCAATGGTGAATATCTGAAAAGTACAATAGAGGGGAGTAGATGGGAGGATAAGAAGTTTTGGAGAGTGGGGTACAGAGTTTTACAATTTTGAGAGATGTAATGGACCCACTGTTAAAATACATAATGTAAATAAACCACCATAAACCTTAGCACTTCATTGTAATTGGTTTGTAGAACTGAATAATTCTCATTCCCTGTTAAATGTAACTGAGTCTTCAAACTAAAAGCGATACTTATAATCCTTGCCAACATGTTTATCCAAGCAGTGACTGGTATCTAGTTCTGTACCAGTGGGATTTACAAAAAAGTTGTTAGCACAATGGGAGGTTGTACTTGCAACAGTAATTATGATGTGTAAAAGAGCATGCAACATACCCCTTCTGCAGTATAAAATGACCCATCCCCTACCCTATGGAGCTGTGTACTATAGTGGTACAATTGTTCTATCCTATTAGTTCTATGAACTTTAACAGATTGATCAGTTTTACAAAGTGCAATATAAGTCTATAAGCAATTCACAGAAATGATTATTTGCACACTTGTGCACTTTCTGCAAAAGCACCATTCACAGTAAGTGTGTAAATGGCGCGTGGGATATACACAGTGTAGCAGGATGAAGGAGAAGTTATGCATACTGGGGAAGGCAGCAGGACACATTCTACATGTACCATCATCCAGTTATTCAAACAATCCCTTCATTAAAGAGAAACTAAACTACTCCTGGGGTCACAGTGGCAACTATATATAACACTGTAGTGTGAGCCTAGATATTGGACAGTGTAATTCATAAAGTCAGGTATCAGTTCTTGCTCTTTCATAGCATGTCGGAATTTTGCAATTTTAGAAAGGCATTTGATTTTTATACACTATATGCCTATGCAAAGTGCAGCCTAGGGTGTTTGCATCACTTCTGAAATACAAAAGGACAAGGTACCTGCATTTGCATAGTGCAGTCGAGTGTGTTTGCATGCATGTGTGGGGGTGGGGGGTACACATTACCTTGTTTTTTTACTTAATGTAGTCCAACATGTGTAAGGTGTTTCATAATATATCCTCTTCAATTTCCGTCTTAAAAATCATGCCATTACATGTTTTTGGCCAACTAGTAATGTTGATGTACATAAAATTCTGTCCGAGTACTGAATGCCTGAAAATTAAAGAATATATATAACATAATTACATGTGAAAATACTGTATGCTGTTTAAGCTTTGTCATTCTTTATACATATCCCACCCTGTTACTTTATCATTTGTACTTCTTTACTCTTATGCTTTATTTCATTTCTGATTACATAATGTAATACCTTTTAATGCTCTTTAGAATCTGACTTATCCTTTCAGTATTCATTAACAAATGCCAAAATGGAAAATGCTCACTGAAAATTTAAGTTTATGGGTTACTGCACAGTATGTAGTAAAACAATGTACTTTAATTATAATACTGCTGTTTTTCACTGCATGTTCATTTATTAACATTGCTATTTGCTAGTTTCTTTATATAATTTCTCAGTTTTGCCTATGTATTTGCATTTTCAAAACCTAAGCAAGAAAAATGCCATTTTACAAGTGATGAATTATGGTATTCATTTTACATACATTTTAACAGTGTATGCAATACTTTAACTTCCTGTTAATTAAAATAAATTATTTTAAATTTTTTGTATAAGATGTATATAATTCAATCTATATGCCACAGAAAAAGGATTGTTTAATAGCTGCAGAAAAAAATTTCATCTGAAGTTGTTTCATATGGGTCTATATTATCATATCACACGCTCAGAAGAGCGAAAGCTTACTATGTCAAAACTTCAGAACAGCGATTATTTTCCAATGGAAAACAATCTCTGTTTCCAAAAAAAAAAACAATAAAACATTACTTAACAATGGGGGTTTTGCCCCCCACACCCCCCCCCACTTAAATATACCAACTCCGAGATCTCACTACAGTGCCGAAAAGGCAAAGGAAAAAAAGCGGCCAAATGAATTCTTTCCCAGGGAAATAATTTGCTGAAAAGCCACTTCGCTATTTTGCCTTTTCCCACTTTACTGTTCGACAAAGACACATTCAACAACCTGCACCTGCAATGGCATACTAGGGAACCATTTTATACATAGTGGATAATAACTCTATTTTTTACACATACCAATATATGAATTGTACGAAAGACCACTTCTTTTAAAATATACATATTTCTTCTGTAGGAAAACCTATACAAGTATCATTTTGTTGAGCAAGCCATCCCACAATAGCATTTTAAAATTCAGAAAATGGCAATACATACTTTCTTAATATTGTTATCCTTTTGCTTTTAACCAGTGTTGTAGTATCACCATATTTGTTAAAGCACAAGTGAGAGTGATTGCCTTGTTTTATAGTTGCTTATACTTTGGAAAAAGTATTCACCCATTTTAATTCCAGTGATGTCATTATTCCAACAACAGTATCTCTTGCAAGTTCAACTTTTTTAAAAATCTAAACTGTAAGTAATTTTAAACACCATGAATTAAAGTTGTAAGAAAATTACAGTATGCATTCATTATATGGTCAAAAATCTGAAGTAATTCAATAGTTCTCTCAAATTAAGTGCAAAATTTTATTTCTCTAAAAAAGACTGAAGTCTGTTATCAAATGCGTTGTACACTTGCATTCTGATGGGATGATCAGAAAGCTGTGTGTGAACATTGCACATTGTACATTGCTTAACTTTTCATTTAAAATACTTCAGTGTATCATGGCGGGTACTGCACTGTTGAGATCATGCCCCGATGAGACATTAGTCAAGTGGTATTTGAGATGGTAGCACATGTCGATCAGAGATCCAATGGCACTCATCAGAAAAGGTGTGGACATCTTCCTGGTGCCCTGGCCAACCATCTGCCAGTCTATTTAAATGCCAGTTTGACTCCCTGAAAATAGGTCATATTTCTAGTTGCCTAAACCAGTCAACAAATACTAAACAAAACACAGACCTAGCCCAGCATACAGCACAATCACTAACTAAACAAACTAGCACCATTGACAGTCAAGTGTTAATGAGTTGTACATGTTAATTTTCCTTTAAAATATAATGAATTTAAAGCTGTCCTGTCACAATTATATATCACAATCCATCATATTCAGAAAGCAACATCGAACATTTTCCTAGTATTCATTAAATTGTAGTTATACTTATGAATTCACATTGGTCTGTGGACCTCTTTGTGGCTAGGGATGGTCTTTAAGATTGAGATTTGTCTTGTTTGGTTTCTCTCCAGCATTTGATGTGGTCTGCAATGAGATCCTTTTGAGTCATTACTGTGGTATCTGTGGTGTCATCTGCCAATGCTCTGCCTATAACCTTACTGGCTGTGCTCAGAGGCATGTGTTGGAAGGTTAATTCTTTCTTCTTCCGGGTAGCATGCAGTTCACTACTAGGTTCAATGGTGTCTCTTGCTATTTAACATGTATGTGTTGCTACTCAGAGAATTCTTTCGTGGTGGAGGTTTATATTATCACCATGCAGACCTATCATTTTCTCAAGATTGTCGGCTTAATTGTGCTGGCAGGAGACTTTGAATTCATACAAAACTGGATGGTTGATCAGCTGACAGATTCCAAGATGGTGGCTATGGCAAATTCATGAACACTTTCAAAAATCATCTGCTTCAGTATTATCCCCTTTTAATTAGCTATATTGGTGAGAAACTATTTGTTTTTTAAAACAAACAAACAATACCACCAATCAGTAAAACCCACTGCAGAAACCAATAGATAAAATGTAATAAACGTAAACACCAATCCGCAGTAGTTATCCACGGCGCCAAAGTTCTTTCTTTTTAAGTTAGTATTTAAAACACCCCAAAATCAAACAACTGAAATTAGAACAGTCAATTGAGTTGTTTAAAATATATCACAGGCGTAATTTCAGTTGTTTGATTTTGGAGCGTTTTAAATACTAACTTAAAAAGAGTCCACGCCTGTGATATATTTTAAACAACTCAATTGACTGTTCTAATTTCAGTTGTTTGATTTTGGAGCATTTTAAATACTAACTTAAAAAGAAAGATTTGGCGCCGTGGATAACTACTGCGGATTGGTGTTTACGAGAAACTATTTGTATTGAAGGTGTAGCATTTAAGGGTATATTTGTTAATCTCATTCTTGAGGGCCAGGTGTTAACAAATCTTCATATTTCCATCTAAGACTAGTTAGTTAAGTATATTTTTCCTTCAGCAGATCTATCTTTGATGCAAAATCCTCTTATCTTTTCCTGGTTAGACTATTGTAATGACCATTACCTGGAGTTGCCAGACACAGAAATTGGCCAACTGCAGCTGGTTTAAAGTTTTGCAGTCTAGTTACCTTAATAGCGCATTACTGACATATTAGTGCATATATATCTATCTGTATCAAAATGGTAACCCTGTGTTTTGTACAATTTCTTGAGACGGTCCAGAATATTGAAGATATGGATAGCCAAATGTCCAAAATGATTACTGTATGTGAAACAGATGAGTAGGATCTGGAGGGATGAGTGATGCACATGTCTTTGGATGCTAAGGATAGGACCAGGGTTAGGTAAGAGGATAGTTGTAGCATTGGTAGTGTGTGTGTGTGTGTGTGTGTGTGTGTGTGTGTGTGTGTGTGTGTGTGTGTGTGTGTGTGTGTGTGTGTGTGTGTGTGCAGGTGTGTTTGTGTCTGAATCTGTCTTGTGTAGTGGCGTTCTTTTTTCCCTTTGAGTACGGTTACAGTTAGCATGTATTACTAGAGTGGTGCAACTGGTGAAGTGTATAAAATGATAAACACATTAAAGATATTGGGTAAGGTTACGATTAGCATGTATTACTAGGGTGGTGCAGCCGGTGAAGTGTTTACAATGATAAACACTTTAAAGATGAACATTAAGATATGCATGTGTGGCAAAAGAATCCAAAGTGGAATCCCACCTAGTCAATAGTATTTAAACAAAATTACATCTGAAAGAAAAAGGAAAAATATGCATGGAGAAACTTGATAAGTGTAAACACTTGAACAATAAAGAGCAGCCCATGTATGCAGGTGTGGTTTCTGACTTAAAGCAGGGTACATGACAGGTGACTCCTGTGTGCTGCGACCACATGCTTTGAATAAATGCTTTTTGAGCTGACAGCTATAGTTTTGTATTATGTAATAGGCAAAGTGCAGAAAAGTGGTAGTGATTTATCTTGTCAATATCTTTGTTCATTTCCAGTCTACTGCATTGTGGTGTTTACATACATTTCTAAGATCATTGGAATAAATTATTCATACGCATGCTTGCCTTAGACCCTTCATCCTTTAGTAAATGAATACCTCACTGACTGTTTGGAAGCTACTGTATCTACTAACTAGCATATATTGTCAGAGTTAAGCATGCTTCCTTAGTCCATAACACTATACTGTTTCTGATTTACCCATGACTAATGCAAACAATGCATATTTGATATTACAGTGTACATATAATGCACTCAGATTTGACCTTCCACTTTCCCTTTCCAGTTTATTCTTCCTATTAATCATTCAAAAATGTTCTAATTAAGTTCATAAAAATATAGCAATGGTTGTCCCTGTGCAGCTCTTGGAGTTTCAGATAGTGGCTTGTTCAGAAGAAAGCGATACATTTGATATGTTAGATTTTTCAAAGAGCACAGATTTTATAGCTAAGTACACAAAAGGAACCAGAAAGATGTATGTGCAAGAGATGGAGGGAAACCAAACACAATAGATGTGAAGGGCATGCATTAATAAAGTTAATACTATTTTGAGTGACTTCAAATGTCCATTATAAATATACTGCTGCTGTTGGCATTGTTCAGTTAAGATACACAAGAAGAAACTCAAGCTTTTCTTTCCGATGATTGGCATATTAGTGATAAGCTTACTGTAGTCCTGAGCAGGCTATTCTCTTTCACATCTTTCAGTCACTGATGTGTAGCAGAAACATCATACTGTAACACAAACATCTTGTGCTAATTTTCTTGTATGTGTCTCCATGGATGCGTGTGAGCATGTGGCTGCATTGCATGCCTATAGTATATACAGTGTGCATGTGTGAATGTTTGGTAACATTGCTTTGTATGTACTGGTAGTGTATTGCCATGTTACATTGGAACACAACAGCACAACAATGCTATGTCACTATTTAGAAATCCATATAGTTTACAATGTCTCACAGATGCACAAAAGTACTCGTTTATTTCTTGTATATTTTTGATAACTGTTACAGAAAAGAGGGGTCTGCTCAGATAGTGCTTCTCTGCATTGCGTATCTGTCTTAGTCTCTTGCATTTTTCCGCAAATACTATTGAAGATATCTAGAGTTTATCTGGAAATATCTACAGTGTAGTTGCTCTGAAAAATCTATACAAATATTGCAAAACTATAATGCTGTGTGCATATATGGCTATATCAATTACTAGAACGTGTAGGAGGCGGTAACACGATGGTTTATGCAGCTCTGATTATCTTAATGGCATTAATTTGGCTAAACATGTTACTACTGAGACAAAATGTTTTCTGTTCTTGTAATTGGGTGAGATTGTATTGCTTAACCCTTAAAATCTAATTATATTTTCATTGTATATCAGTGTTTGTTTACTTGAGTTTCAACAATCAAAATGTAACCTCCAATTGTGTTCTGTTTTAGTCTGAATAATATTTCTAGTATTTAGTGTTTACATTTTTCCCAACATTTCACATGAAGATCATAGCAATTGCTGATGATATTTTGTAACCATGGCATGATAATTGTACATGATACTAATGCAGGTCTTAATAAGCAGCTTTAATCTCTCTCAAACTGTTACAGGAATAGTCAGTTTACTGCATTGTTATTAAAATGAATGCAATGTGTTTTTAAAAATGTTTTTCATTGCATTAAGTGCTTTCATGTCTTAATCCAATTTCCATAGATACTTCTTTGCTTATTTCCATAAAACAATACAAATGTTTCCACACTTTGTCATCTAGTCAGTTAACTGGAGCTGAAGCCCATTATTGTATTAGATTTTAAGTAAAATTCATTTCAACTCCTGTCACTGCTATGCAAAATATTGTAAGTGTAAACTTACTCCATAAGAGAGTTGCTCAAGTTTTGTATTAAACAAAGTATTGGTGCAACTATTAGCACATGCATAGTACTGGAAACTGTGACTCTGAACTTCAGTGCTAAAGGTAGATCCGAATGGTAGGCAAACATACAGCAAGAGAACTAGGAGAGTTGAGAGAACTGGTGCTGCAACTTCCATTCATATATAAATGTAGCATATGTCCATTTATAAATGAGTATTATAAAGTGTTTTATTAAATCAGTGCAATCATGCTTTGTGGTTGTACAGCGTTTATGATAAGGACGTTAATGTTTGTAGTACAGTTTCTTTCCTGTAACATAAATACAACAATTCCCTGGACATGTGCCATCAAGCATTTAATTAAAATGTAATGTAATGTCACTGATATCAAAAGTTTAATGTAGGAGAGAGATTTTGGAATAAATATTGTAACCTAGGTGAGCCATTCACAACAAAAATTCAGTGTGCCTTAGAGAGAGAACAAAGCACATGAGAGTTGTATGTTATTCACATTTACACCTTCAAGATGTACAATAAATCTTAACCTAATAAATGCACTCCAGGGTTTATCATGATCTGAATGTCAAAGCTTTTTATCATAAATGGACCACATATACACAGTTTTAATAATGGTTACAGGAGAGTTGGAACTTGGTTCTATATCATTTGCTGCTGTTTTTTGAGAATCTGTCTATAAAAAGCACATCCAGGAACATTTGATGTTTACCTGCATTTTGCTGCAACTTGTTCAGTGGACTGAGTATATATGGAAGCATGAATTATATTTTTCTCTGTACCATCATATGTCGCACAAGATTTATTTTGCAAACTTTGTGATGTACAATATTGCATCAAATGCTTGCTTAAAAAAGAATGAGAGTGAGCACTTATTTCATAATGACTTCTGGCTATTTAATACATTTAAGACAGTGGTAAATGTTGCCTGCTAGAAACAGTAACAGCTTATGTGACTTAAGTAACAAAGAACAAAATGGCCAGTCATGGGTAAATCAGCATTACCCACACCCAGCCATGGGTTATTGCTACTATACAAAGACATTATTTAAGAAAAAAAATTACTTTTCTTAAATAATGTCCTTGTATAATGGCTACATGATGCTCTTCCACATGTACTGTGTATGCGTGTAGGACTTACTTTCCCACTCTTACACGGTACATCAGAGCTATGTAAAAGAAGCAATGGAGAAAGGAAGATCTCCATTTTTTAACAAAAAAAAGTCAGACTTTCTATATACGGGAGAGATGTTATAGAGAAAATACAAGGACAATAAGGTACGTGTCTCTAGCTTTTCATAATGTACCTGATTATCCTTGCACTTTTCTCTGTCCCATCTGTATTGTTCCTTTTGAAGTCTCTGTTTTTTGAAAGCTTATTTTTTAAATTAAAAAAAAGTAGAATTTCCTTACCATAAAGTCCAGGCAACCTGACTATTTACATTGGTATATGTTTGATTTCCAATGGGCACATGGTTGGGCTGACTAATCAGCATGCTCATTTTTGATTGTTAATGGCCAGTTTTTGTATAATGTATATATTATAATATGAGATGTTATTCAATCAGAACAGTCCATTAGCTGAATTAACTTTCCCATGGAATGCTATCCTATGATACTCCCACTTGTACATTCATGATGATGAGATTTTTCTACTTAAATAGAAAATCTTAGCTAATGGTAGCAGTTGGTGGCGAGTTACAATAATATTTTTTTTACTTGTTCATTAAAAGTATTCTACCCTCTGATTACAATGTTTGAATAATAAGACCAGGTTTCATTGCTGTTGGGACTGAAAATTTACTGGGAAGGAAGCCTAAGCATTGAATTATCTATTACTTGGCTCATTGTGAGGACTTTTCCACTCTGTTTACAATGGAAAAATTATTAAATGCATTATATGACAGGATGATTATAATATAGTATGTATATGGGATCTAATTCCTGGAAAGAAGTCCTTTCAAATTGTTTTCCAGTGTACAAAGCTGATCTAGTGCCAGCTCTGATGACAAAATGAGCAAATAAGCACAGAGGTAATACAAAACATACAATGTAGGACAAGTCTCATTTCAAATACTGCAATGGGATTTCACTAGCCTTATGAGAAAGAATAAGAGTTTCACAAACAAGTATAGTTACTTAGAAATTAAGTTCATAGCTAGGGGGTAGTTTCTTTACAAGCATCATAAAAACAGAACTGTGTGGAATATAAATCAGAATAGTAGAAAAAATGGGAAAGACAAAGGGGGCTGGGTATATGCAGTGAATCTGAGGGGAGGGCTGTTACAATACAGTTGTATAGCTCGTTTATATCAAATAGTTTAGAGCTATGACATTTTGGATGGTTTTTGGGGAAAGCAGGACAACATGGTGTGGAATCAGGTGCACAATGCATATTTTAAAATATACATGTGTGTATATATCTTTAATATTTATATAAGTTTACTCAAACTCTCTAAGACATTTGGGAAAAGATGCACGACCTTTTGGTGTAATGCAAAAGGAGCTATGGTTTGTGATCAGTTTTGCATGTGGAATTTGTAATGAGGGTCCTAAATGAGGATCCAAGTATTGGGTGGACAGCTAGGGATGTGAAGGAAGGACTCCAGTTTTAATAGTTTGCATTCACTAGTATCATCCACTATTTTCAATCTGTTCTACAGGTATCCATTTTGCTTTAGCTACAGTAAGGCCCTGGTGTCCTGCTTTGAAGCGTTCCTGGTGTTGTGCTAAGGAGTGTGTAATACCATTGTTAGGATGAGATATTTGCTAACTGCATATTTGATTTCTTGTGGGAAATCTTTGATAGTGGAAAAGTTGATTTTAGTCCTTATATTATGTTGCTAAAAATCTAAGTGTTGGCTAGGCCAAACGTACAGATGTTAAAATTGAATTGCAGACTAGCTTTTTTAGGATTTGTCATACAGAGGGCACTGATATGAAGTTCCAGACATCAACATTTTTTTATTTAGGTTCATAGGAACTTAGTCGGCTATTGATTTAAGAGCTGAAGTAGCCTAGCCTTACATTGCTATGACACTTTTGAACCTTTTATATTGTGTACAAATAACTCGGAGGTGTGCAGAACAAGGATCTGTTGGGGCATTTGTATGTTACCCTGTCCATGTTTGACAAGACAAGAGTGTTAAACCAGATATGAATTTCTTTACCCATCTTTTCAGGAAGTGACTAAATAGATACCTTCATGTGTATATACAAGATGTCCTATATCACTGTTTCAGTAGTCCTTACAATAGGTTCATAGGTTCATACTAGGCTATCTGCCCTAGGGCATTTATAAGCCTAGCCAGAGTGTGTTTGGCTTTCGCCACCCATTTTAAATTAATTTTGCTATGCCCTTTTTCGAGGTTAGTATACTGTGCCTCTGTCTAACAGTGACACAGAAGTGATACCCGGGGTAAACCTACGATCCCCCATCCACTCATCAAGATTCCTCTTGAAGAGAGTCAATAAGGGACTCTGCCTAACCTGTACTGGGATTTTATTCCAGAGTGAAGGGAGCCTCTGGGTTATGAATCTGTCCCTCCAGCATGTCCTATTTATTTCAGTGCTGAGATTCAAGTCTCTCGAGCGCGTAGCTCGATGGGATTTGGATTTTCTGAGGTGCAGCATGTCCATTAATTCCAGGTTGGACATGGCTTTATACGTCAGGCACAGATCGCCTCTGAGCAGGCGGTATGCCACTGAGTAGAGCTGGAGTTTCTTTAACCGGGCAGTATATGGCATCTGTTTGAGCCCTTTGATCCTCTTGGTGAGGTACTTTTGGGGTCTTTCCAGTTGCTGCAGGTATCTGGTAAGGTACATCCCAAAAGGGGCATTGTACTCAATTATGGGCCTGATGAGGGATGAGTAAAGAGGCACGATGACCTCCCCTCATCTAGATGTGAATCCCTTCATGATTAGGTGGGCTATATAAAATGTTTTTCTAACCACTTTGGCCACGTCGTTGTCAAATGAGAGATTACTATCAACTTGGGTCCCCAGGTCCCTAATTACTTCTTCCGTACTTAATGGATTACCACTTATGTGGTAATTTGTGGGCACTTTGTTTTTGCCAAAGGGGATGACTATACACTTTTTGGTGTTTAGCTTGAGGCCATGGCTCTGGCACCAGTTGTTTGTTTCTATGAGGCCCTTTTGGAGGATGCTTGTGTCGGCTGGAGAGTTGATTATGGCGCCCAGTTTGCAGTCATCTGTGAACTTGGTCAGCCACAGTCCTTCCGTGTTGGCCTGTACCTCTGAGAAATATATACTGAACAAGAGAGGTCCCAGGACTGAGCCTTGTGGGATGCCACTTGTAACTGGTTTGGAGTCTGACATGGCTCCAGCAATTCTAACCATGTGGGTTCTGTCCTTGAGCCAGTTTGCAACCCATCTAGTGACATAGGGGTTTATATTTAAGCTGGTGAGCTTATCTATAATGCCCGAGTGGGGTATTGTATCGAAGGCTTTTGCAAGTTCCAGGTAGGCTGTGTGGACCACCTTCCCCTCGTCAATGGCCTTGGTGACTGTTTCAAAGAAATCAACCAGGTTTAAGAGGCAGGATCTGCCCTTAACAAAGCCGAACTGGGTAGGATCCAGTATCTGTAGGTCCCCAATATCTTTATTTATAAGGTCCATGATGATCCTTTCCATAGCTTTGCAGACCAAGCTAGTCAGGCTTATGGGGCGATAGTTTCCAGGATCCGTTGAGGCACCACCTTTGTGGAGAGGGACCACAGTTGCTATACGCCACTCTATGGGTACATATCCTGTAGTAAGGCTGAGATTGAACAGTAGTTTTATGTTTGTAGTTTAGCTCTTCTTGGAGTTCATGTAGGACGCAGCCCGGGACACTGTCTGGTCCCATTGATGCTGTGTTTTTTGCTTTGGAGAGGGCGGCTCTTACCTGAGCATCTGAGATGTCATGGGGGCAGCATTCTGCTGGGATAGATATTTGCCCTTTTGGTGGGGAGGGGGGGGGGAATTTGCGCTGAACCTGTCAGCAAGGATGTTGGTAATGTCTGTGAGTTTGGTGTATTTTTTGTCATTTTGGACTAATTCTGAGCATATCTGGGAATTCCCACCCAGGTTCCTAACATAACTAAAGAAAGCCTTGTGATTATCCTTAGTGTCCTGTGCAGTTTTTCTCTCAAAGCTGGCCTTAGACGATTTTATGAGTGCCCGTAGTTTTTTGCTAATACTGATCAGAGATGCCTTCCCTTTTTGGGATTTTGCTCTATCATGTAGTATCTTCCTCCTTCTATTGTATAGTTTGTTTATGGCTGGGGTCCACCAGACAGGACATCTGCCTTTCGAGAATTGGGTCTTGGTTTTATTTGGGATTGCATGATCCATGCATTCCTGAAGGTGTTCATAGAATGCGTTTATAAAGGATTCTGTGGTCTGGGCCGTATTTTCCACAGGCCCGGGGGCTTTGAAGGATTCCACCTCGGTTTTGAGGAGTGTGAAATTTACTTTAGAGAAGTTTTTCACTGTGGTTTTCTGGGCAGGGTGTGGGGTCGGGATGTGAATATCCAGTGAGATTAGTTTATGGTCTGATCTTACCAGTGAGGGATACACTTCTGGTCTGGAGCATAGAGTCCCCATATTGGTGATGATCAGGTCCAGTATGTTTTCCCCTCTTGTGGGAGTGATAACAAGTTGTTCCATAGCATTTGAGTTTATAAATTCTAGGAACCTTTGGGCTAGGGTGTTGGAGCTAGAGTAATGCTCCCAGTCTATGTTTGAGTAGTTGAAGTTGCCCAATATAATGGTGTTTGGAGAGACCTTCATATTTTCCAGTGTTCTCAGGAAGGCCAAGTGCAGTTCCTGGGTTTGGGAGGGTGGTCTGTAGCAGGCTATAAACTGGAAGGCAGTTTTACCTACTGTTAGTTGCACATGGATAGTCTCTGATGCTTTGTGCTGTGCCACCAACCTGGAGGTGTGGGTATCTTTGACGAATATTGATACTCCCCCTCCTTTTGTGGTTTGGTCCAAGTTTTGGGGCCGAAAAGCATAGTATGAGGTATAACCTGGTAGTGCTGGGGTGCTCTCGGGAGCCTTGAACCAGTTTTCTGTTACTGCACAGATATCAATGTTCTCCATGCTAAGGAGAGTTCCGAGTGCATGCATCTTGAGGTTTAGACTTCTGGCGTTGAGTAGCACTACTCTTAGTTTCTTATCCCTTGTGATACCTATGGAGGTGGGTTTGTCTTTTGAGTCTTGCCTAAAAAAGGCACTATGGGGGTAGCAAGAGCCTTTGCCAATATCCGAAAGCCCAGGGGTGATAGGTGCAAGCCGTCCCTAGCGAAGCATCATGGCTTGTCGAGCATGTTATCCCAGGCTGACAGGCATTGTATCCCCTTTGAATGACACCAATACTTAAGCCAGTTGTTGAAACTGATCATCTTGTCTTCATATTGTGGCATCATTAGGGATCCCTTGCCTAGGGCAGCCTTATATCTGGCCAGTATACCAAAGCCTTAGGTTGTAATAAGGACATCGTACATTATACGTATGCTGCCTGCACACAATGTATGGCATAACAGTGATGCATGGACATACCATCCTCAGAAATCCTTTGCCACCAGGCTGAACACACTCTCATCTGCTGGTTGCAAGCCATTTTTCAGATAAGAAAAACCCTAGTCGGGCACTTACCTTACTTTTTTTTTGGTTGTTGGTTTACATTTCATCCAGAAAGAGGTAATGCCAGTATGGGAGACAGATTCCCCATAAGAACCATCACAAACGGGGTTTGCTTAGGTGCTTCCCACGATCATATGTCTTGTTGTATTTGTCAGGCATTTGTCCTGAAAACTTTGCATAG
Source organism: Protopterus annectens (assembly GCF_019279795.1). Classification (NCBI taxonomy): domain Eukaryota; kingdom Metazoa; phylum Chordata; order Ceratodontiformes; family Protopteridae; genus Protopterus; species Protopterus annectens. Next base: position 533,713,430 of record NC_056738.1, on the reverse strand, counting down.
TTGGTTCTCCTCTTTGGCTATTTTCCAAGAGAGCCAATTGCTTAAATTGTTGGCTGATAGTACTATGGTGGAATTGCCCTGACCAGAGAGTCAGCCATCTAGAAAAGACCAAAAAAGTTTGGTCTGATTTTTCTGTTGTACTACCTTCACCATACGTCTCTCTCGAGGCTAGTGAAAGCCCAGAGGACCGCCCAGTTTTTCAGCCTGATTCCTCTGCCATGACTGCTTTGTAGGCCGGCATGGACCCAGCTTCTTGCATGTTCCCAGAGACTCCAAAGACATTCATTTCGAATGATCAGGGGAAGCCATGGCTGATTTTATCTGAAGGGCCAAGGGGTGTTTCACAAATCCTCTTTAGGGAGGAGATTCCCAATATGCTTACTGAGTGTAGGCAGGGGTCTGAGTCATCTAAAATATTTAGGGCTGACATCCCTGTGAAAAAGAAGCAAAATGCTAAGGATATTTCTCCTGCTTCTAAGGATCCTCAGTGTGAATGGCAGGATTTTAGACAGGGTTTATTCAATGCACTTATGGCTTTGAAGCCTCCTCTGGGGGTCACTGTTCCTACTCCACCTTAGTGGTCTTTTCTCATAAAGAGGCCTAGGAAGCAGATTCTGATAAGGAGTCTTTGGCCTATTTCTCCCATATTCTCTCACCCTTGGATTATGGCTCAAAGGAAGAGGATTCTATTAGTCCTGATTCTCCTTTTGAAAAGATTTCCTTTGGGGAAACTGTTTCCCATATGATGGAGTTTAAGTGGTACTGTGCCCAAGTTTCTGATGTTCATTTGAAGAAGTTCATAATTCCTCCTTTGGGGTCACTCAAGCCCTCAGCTGTCCTTCCCCCTTATACTTGCTGCCTTGTTGGATACCTTTTCTGCAGCTTCTCAGGCTCTTGATTCCCAGCCTCCTGCTCCTAAAAACAGAGGGGCGTGATTGCAAATTTCTTTACAAATGTCCCTCAGCTGCCCCTTCTGTTTGTCTCTTCTGATGAACCCTCTAAGTTTTTGCCTTCTACTAAGCTGCTCCCCTCTGACAAGGACAGCAGAGGATATGGATAGGTTGGGTAAGACAGTGCATATTGTTGCTACTCTGTCCTTCAGGGCTGTCAGTTATCAGACCCATATGTCTGGGTGTATTCTGGGTCTTCTCTCTCAGGCTTTTCAGGCTATTTCAGATCTTCCTGATTCTGAGGGGAAGGCTTCAGTCTTCTCTGTTGGGGTCCTCTTCTCAAGTGGCTCGCCATTCCATTAAATGTAGTTATGGTGCAGCTGATGCCTTGCCTACAGCTGCTGCTTTTGGTTCTATGTTGAGGAGGTACCCCTGGCTTTACCTTCAGCCTCTGCCTGATGATATCAAGGCCAAGCTGATGGATTCTCCTCTTGATAATAAAAATCTCCTTGGTCCTGCAGCTTTCTGAGATTTTTAAATCTCTTCTGGAAAAGGCTAAGGCTATGCAGGAATGTAAACATATTTTTGTTTACCCTGTTCCCAAATTTCACAGGAATTACACTACCAAGTCTGCCTTTGTTTGTATACTCTTGCCCTCCTCCCAAGGGCAAAAAGGGTGCTAGAAGGGCTTCTGCTAAGTCTTCTCAGACTCAGACTACAGCTACAGTAGTCTCTACAGCTACAGTAGACTACAGCTACAGTAGACTACAGCTCAGAGGCCTCTTTCCAGACCAGCCAGGTTCTCTGACTCCTCTCCCTCCTCAAGCCAAGTTCCTCTATCTCTTCATCTTTCCCTGTTCCTTCCAAATTGGTTACAGATCACTCAAGACTCATGTTATTTTTCCAGCATTTGTCAGAAGTATTACATGGTTTGGAAATCCCCTCCCACTTTTGTCTCAAGGAACCATCCACAGGATCATAGGAAGTTACTAGGCTATTGGCCCTGAGGCCCTTTCATGCCTAGCTGAGAATTTCTCCCATGTTCTGACAAGTCAGCACCCGATGCCCCTGTCCAGCAGGGACAGAGGTGGAATCCCAGGGGTTTATTTTCTGTTCCTCATTCAGTTATCCAGGTTGCCCTTAAAAGGGGCTAATGAGGTACTCTGCTTGATGTGGAAAGAGAGTCTATTCCACAGTAAGGGGAGTCTCTGGGATACAAATCTGTCCTGCCAACAAGTCCTACTGATGTCACAGACCAAGTTGAGATTGCGCGTGCAGGTTACTCGAATGGAGCTTGACTTGTGGATATGCAGCAGTCTCATCAAGGTGGGGTCTGAGATTTTGTATGCCAGACAGAGGTCACCTCTGAGGAGTCTGTATGAGAGTGAGTAGAGGGACAGGGCTTTTAGCCTATCTCTGTAGGGTAGATGTTTCAGGCCCTGGATTCTCCTGGTGAGGAACCTCAGTCTTTCCAGCTGCTGCATGTGCTTTGTGGAGTACATGCTGAAAGGGGCATTGTACTCAATGATGGGTCTTATAAGGGAAGAATACAGGATGTTATGACCTCCTTGTCCCTGGATAAGATACCCTTACTAATGAGGTGAGCCATGTAGAAAGCTTTCCATACAACGGAGGCAATATGGTAGTCAAAAGTCAGTTTGTTATCGACCTGGGTGGTCAAGTCCCTCATGACTGATTGCGTGCTTAAGACCTTGTTATGTGATAATTTGTGGGGACGTCACTATCCCCAAAGGCGATGATGCATTTTTTTTGGCATTCAGTTTGAGGTCATGTTTCTGGCATCAGTCATTTGTTTGGGTGAGACCCTCTTGGAGGATGTCCACATCACTAGGGGAACTGATGACAGCACCTAGCTTGCAGTCATCTGCAAACTTGGTAAGCCATAACCCACTGGATTTGGCCTGCACCCCAAAAAAAGTACATCTCAAACAATAGAGGCCCCAAGACTGATCCTGGGGTATACCACTCATTACAGATTTACTGCTTGCGGTGGCTTCCCCTATTTTGACTAGGTGGGTTCTATCAGTGAGCCAATATGCAACCCATCTGGTAACATGTATTGATGCCTAGTTGAGACAGTGTATTATACCTGAGTGGGGAATAGTATCAAAGGCTTTAGCCAAGTCAAGGTAGGTGGTGTGCACCATCTTTCCCTCATCCCTGGCTTTGGTGACTGTCTCAAAGAAGTTGACCAAATTTCCAAGCAGTTACAACTTCCCAAAAGGGGAAGGGATTTTATTACAGAATGTTTCTGGCTCTTAGGAAAGAAGGCACCTGGAGAACCATTTTGGATCTGTCCAATCTCAGCACTTTTCTGAAGGTGTGTTCCTCTCATATGTTATCCCTTCAAACCCTTGTTTCTTCTTCTTATTCCTCAGGCCTTTCTAGTCTCTCTGGATCTCAAGGATGCCTATCGTCATATTTCTATTCATACCCTTTTCAGGAAGGTTTTATGTTTCTCTGCTTCCTCACATTTTAAGTTCTCTGCTTTGATCTTTGACCTCTGTACTACCACAAGGGTCTTCATCAAATGCCTCGTTCCTGTGATTGCTTTCTGCAGGATGAAGGGAATACAGATCTTTCCTTATCTGGACAATTTGCTCATTCAGGCTTCCTCTCCAGAAATTTTTTTTCAGCATCTTCACTGTACTGTTTGTCTTCCACAAACCCTAGGATTTACAGTGAACTTCAAAAAATTCCTTCCTGACTTCTCAGGATCATGTTTTTTTTGAGTAACAGGCTCCAGACCATTTCAATGCTGGCATCCCTGCCTCCTCCCAAGACTTTAACTCTGATTTCATTCTTACAATTTCTTTTTATTCCGGTCTACATTACAGACAGTTTCTAAGGGCTGTGGAATACATGGTTTCCACCATTCCTATGATTCCTTTGGCCAGACATAATAGAGCTTCAGTGGATCCCAAAGTCAGTCTGGCTTCAACATTCTCATCCTTTGGATTTTCCAATTTCTCTTCTCCCATGTCTTAAGTTAGAGCTTCAGTGATGGATTTAGTAACAGTCCCTCAACCTAGGGCTTCCTTTTCAGCCTCCAGTCCCCACTCAGGAACTGTTTTCGGATGCCTCAGAAGTGGGGTGGAAAGCTTCTTTCAGTCCTCTGAATGTTCAGGGCCTTTGGTCTCTCTGTCAAAGGAATGATAATATCAATATCAGAGATAAAAGCTCTTCTCTTGGCTCTTCGGGCCTTCCATTCTCTCTTCCTTCCAGGGCCCCTCAAAATCTTCACGGATAATACCACAATGATGTACATCAACAAGCAAGGGAGGACACAGTCTTACTTCTTGTGCAGACTAGCTATTCAGGTTTGGGATCTGGCTGTCAAGTATCAGATGACTTTTCAGGCTGTCTTATATTCCTTCAGATAAGAACATTGTGGCAGACTCTCTGAGCAGGTCCATAACACACACTCACAAGTGGATGCGTCACAGGGATGTGTTTCTGGACATTGTCCACCAGTGGGGTATTCCTCGGGTAGATCTTTTTGCCTCCCCTCTGAAGACAACTTCCTCTCTTTTGCACCAGAGTCCCATGTCCTCTAGCTTGGAAGGTGGATGCCTTCTCTTTTTTCCTGGAAGGGGATGTTTTGCGCACTTCCTTTCATACCAAGGGTTTTGTTTAAGACAGAACTAGAGTTCCCCAAAATCTTTTTGGTGACTCCCTTTTGGACCAGGTAACATTAGTTCTATCTTCTGCATTTAGCCAAGGGAAGTCATCACAAGTTGCCTCACAGGGTGGACCTACTCACACAGGACAAGTGGTCTGTCATCCATCCCCATTTATCCACTCTTCAGCTGATATTGTGCGTGGTAGGGTTTTAATCCCTTTTAGACACCTTTTTTCCTAACGACTTGCTTCAGGTTCTGCAGAAGGCCAGAAAAACTACTACCAGGAAATCTTATTTCTCCAAATGCAAGAAATGTTCTGTTTGGTGTCCTGTGGACGTTCGGTTTTTATTTGTGTGAGTTGATCAATGCTGGGTTGGCATGCTATTTTGTCAAAACCCAAATGTTAGCCATTTCTACTTGTCTGCCTTTAACTCCTCCACCATTGGCTTCTAGATTTAAGGTTAAACAATTCCTTTAAGGCATCCTTCATTTTAGGCCAAATAGGAAGCCTATTCCTCTTTCCTGGGACCTTAAGTTTGTCTTGGAAAAACTGATTTGAACTCCTTTTGACCCTGCAGCTTCAGCTTCTTTACAGCATTGCTCTTGGAAGACTGTTCTTTTGGTCTTTACCTCAGCCAGATGGGTGTCTGAGCTGCAGACCCTCATGGCTGCTACTCTTTTTTTTTAGTTTTTCATAAGGATAAGTTGTCTCTTCATAATAATCCTCCTTTTATGCCCAAGGTGGTTAATGATCTGTCTCTTAATCAGTATATTCATTTGCCAACTTTTTTTCCCTTCTCTGCAGTCTGCTAGTGAGAAGGTTCTTCACACCTTGGATTTGCATAGACAATTGTTTGGATAAAACTAAACCCATTTGTAAATTTGAGCAACTTTGTTTCCTTTCATTCTAGGTCTTTGGGTTTGGCTGTTTCTAAGAAAACTATTTCTTCATGGATACTGCAGGCCATTTCCTTATGTTACTCTCATGGATACCACAGGCCATTTCCTTATGTTACTCTCATGGATACCACAGGCCATTTCCTTATCTTACTCTCTTCATGGGAAAAGCCTTTCTTCTGTTAAGGCTCATTCTGTCACAGCTGTGTCTTTTGGTGTTTTTTTAAAGTATTGGATACCGATTACATCCTTGAGACACCACTTTGCATATGTTTACCAAGCACTACAAGCTGGACGTGGTTTCCAGGGCTAGAGTTGGTTTTGCCAGATCTATCCTGCATGGCTTTCTTGAAGGCTCTGCTGGACCCTCCTCCCATCTTTCCTCCTGAGCTTTTGCACTCCCTACTGTAAGGAATACTGCAACAGTGACATAAGACATAGTGCAGTTGTGTAAAATCTTACCACAACAGCAATATCCTTCTCTTCACTCTTGCAGTATTTGCTTCCTCTCTCCTCCCCTTGTTTTTTCCTCCTGGATGCACATGTTCCTCTTCTCATTAGAACTGAAAAGCCCCAGGAGGAGCAATTGAAGGATGATATGTTTATACGTCACCTTTAGGCCTTACACTATGCATGGGGAGCATATGGTTTACTACAACCCAAAAGTGCACTCCATCAAATGGTGGTAAATCAAAGTACAGTTTCAAAGGGACTAAACATTGAACATAAATGTAGTGAACCTTCATCACCAAACACCGAATGGCACATATAATCCAACAGCCCCATTTGCATAAGTGAATTTCAAACCATTGGTATTAACATTGGTTTGAAATAGGGAAGTGAAATCATTTTCACTTTCAGCATTCTGGTTTGGTGACATAACCATTCAGAGTGCACTTCTGCGTTATGATAGGAAACCGGATCTTACCTTGACATACAATGTCCCTATTGCAACCTAAGGCTTTGGTATACTGGCTGGATGTCTGGCTGCCCTAGGCAATGAATCCCTATTATAAGGAATATTGTAAAAGTGAAGAGAAGGGCATCTACTGTTAAGATTTTAAACAACTGTACTTTCTAACTTAACAGTTAAAAAAAAAAGAAAAAAAATGCATATGCTGTTAAGGCAAAGGTCGTGCATGCCATGGCCTCCTGAGATTTTTCAGCTGGATCTATTGCAATCATATTTAATTAAGTCTAATACATTATTTCAATATAACTAATTTTGTACATGAGAGAAATCACCTCTTGAATAAAGTGTTCAGAGAAAATTTGCCATTGAGTGCAGGACAGACACTTATCAGGAACTTTTAGCTAAAGTTATTTTCTGTCAGTTATCGCAGACTTTGCCTACAATATAATTTTCTTCATGATGAAAAAATATTACTTTTCTTCAGTGGAGTTGCAGCAATTTGGGGGGACTTCTCCTGCATCAACTTAAACTTTTCAAGGCTGATCACCCAAAGTACAGTATTATCATGAAACAGATTGCCATTGCAAGTGAGGAAATGGCACTCACTGGAATCATTCAAGAAGTATTTAAATACTTTGAATGTCTACACTGATCTTGGTGCCTGTGTTACTGTGGTTCTTGACCTCATGCAGCTTACTAGAAACTATGAAACTCTCATTCAAATTGCATTTGAATGGAATAAGAGAAGTAACTTTTAGTATTGGGAACTTATTCTGTAACTATTTGGAAAGTAGAACAGGTAATTTGTATATCTGTTTTAACTGTACTGTGGGATTAGCTGGCTTTACACATAACCATATCATCTGCATATAGGATGATTAAATGCTGAAGCTCAGTCGATAGTTTGCTAATGAGGGCTGAGAAAGGTGGTGGTACAACAGAGCCTTGAGGCTCCTCACTGAAGAGGAGGATCAAACAAATCTGTACCAGGCTTTACATAGAAGGTTGTTACAGATCAAATCTTCAACCAGTCAAGGGCTTTTGTACTTATTCTAAACATATAGTGAGGGTTGGAAGTCATGGATTATGATAAATCCAAGTCTTTTAAAAAGTATGCCAGTTGAAACAAACTGGCTTTGTTGGCATTCTGAAGAATATCAGCTAAGGAGGTTAATGCTTTTGTACCCTTGTCCATCCAAAATGTATTGATGAGGGAGCTAGCATGTTAAATTCCTGAATATAGGTAGACAACTGAATGCAACTGAATGTCTCAAAGTTTTGAGGGTTCGCAGAAGGCAAATGGGCCTGCAGTCAGTTTTGGAGATTTAGGAACTTCTGAGAGGTATCTAATTATAGATAGCTTCCACGTAAATGATTTGTGTTGATATACAGACATAGATTATAGCTGTGGTGTTAATAGAGGATAGATGAACGTACCATCACTTTATAATCCACCAGTAGACTCCATTAGTCATTTGGTGAGTCATCAAATACTTGGTCTTAGTTTTTTTTTTTTTTTTTCATTTATATACTGGCTCAAAAATTGAAACGTGAAGATGAATAGTCTTGGTTTGGTGGAAGAAGTGGAATTAATGGCTGGCTGAGAAGAAGTGCTGGTCAACTGAGAATTCATTTAGACTATCCCTTCAAGAAAGGGAGATTGTTAGACACTATATGATGAATTTTTGTTTGTCTACCCAATTTTCTGGATTTTGTTTCCACATGAACCTAGAGCGGTATTTGAGGGAGGTTTGTTTGTAAAAAGAAACAAGATCCTCTTGTCTTCTAACAATCTTTTTTTAGGCTTCTCAGGTGAATAAATCTGTGTCTATTGGGGTTTGGTGAATTTGTGGCTTTGGGAGTTTGAGTTTGTCTGATTGTTCCCAGCCCAGGTCATTTTGTTTAATCAGGCAGTGTAGTTCTCTGATGATCCAAGGTTCTGACTGTTTTGTACATTCTGGGGATGACAGGAGTGTTAAAGTAACATTTGTTCACCTTTCAATGGCTTCTATGGGGTTATTTGGTGCTAAAGGAAGGAGGAATGCTGGTAGATGTTTATTCTGTTTCTGCTGCAGATGTATTTTAATCAAACTCAACTTTGGTGGTTTTTTTTTAAACTTTGCATATAGTAGGAGGACGTTATAGATGAGTACTCAGTAAGGGACTGAAAAGGGAAAAATGTCAGTACCATTGATGTGCTTCGGAGGAATTTGTTAAAATGGGGACAGTTAGGGAGTTCTGTTTTTTAGAAATGTAACCTTATGGAATGCATCAATTTTTGAAAGATTCTTGTAACAAAATTGATTACGTCTGTGGGGACCTAGAATGTTAGTCTCCTGAAATGTTTTTTAAAAGCTGAAAAGTCTATAGTACCTGGACTATCAGCTGTTTACATTTTTCATTGGTGGCAGGGTGGAAGGTGGGAAGTAGCTAAGTTAGTTGAGATTGGAATAAGTCCAGTAAGCCAGTTTGGGAAAACAAACATTGGTAGAATTAACTGGATGTTCTGTATCTATTGGTAATGAATGTTTGTAAAGTAATAAGGTGTTTCCATAGTTCTACAAAAGTATGCATTAAATTAATCATTAACCAGAGAAGAGATTAAGTTTGAGTGCTTTTATGGAGGATTTTACTACTTCAAATCATTGAGCAGAGAACATCAAGAAAGATCTCTACTTAGCATGGTTTTCTGCTGCCTGCTTTTAATAAGGAAAGCTTGAGAGGTTGGAAGGCTGATAGTGACTGATGGTGGCGGTTGACTGAAATTTTATTTTGTGAGGAATCCCAGAAGGTAAGAGCTGTGAGCAGTGAACTGCAATCAGGTTGTTTTTGCATTTTTTAGAAAAAACTTTTGGAAATTGTAATTCATCCAGAGGTGATCTTTGTGCTGTTTAAATGCAATTGATGGGGAGGTAAATGAAAACATAAGGTGGTGTATTCTTTTCTATCATGCATGTAAGGAAGTATGTGTAGGCTGTGTTACGGAGGAGCAGGAATGAAGTATATATGTTTGGAATGTGTTTTTTTTTAATGGATGGATCAGTCTTCAAGGAATGGGTTGTATGAGTGTATGTATGTATGTATGTATATGTATGTGTGTCTATAAATATATATATGTATATAAATATATATATATATATATATATATATACACACACACACACACACACACACACACACACACACACATATATAATATGTATGTGTATGTATATATGTGCGTGTGTGTATGTATATATATATATATATATATATATATATATATATATATATATATATATATATATATATATATATATATATCTATATCTATATATATATCTATATCTATATACATATCTATATATATATATATATATATATATATATATATATATATATACATATATATGTGTGTGTGTGTGTGTGTGTGTGTGTATGTGTGTGTGTGTGTGTGTGTGTGTGTATAATATGGTTCCCCAACAGAAGCTCAAGTTTTCAGAAATCCAATTCTTATTGTCGAGACAATATGATTGAGTTTCTAAAAACTCAAAGCTTATGAATAGAGATCCCGGTACAGTGAGGATTCACCCTTTCCACTTGCTTTTCTATGTTTTGTCCCCTGCAAAACATAAAAAAGGTAGATTTTTGTTTTAAGTTCAAGTTTTTGGAATCGCTGTCATATTGTCTCGACAATATGAATTTTGAGTTTCTGAAAGCTTGGGCTTCTGACATAGACCCACATACTGTACATGTATTTTTCTGTGTATGTCACATATCTACACATTATACAAATAAGTAGACTGCATCCCATTATAAACTTATTTTCTGTCCTTGGAAAGTGGAGAAGAGGAAGATGTGGAGGATTAAAAGAAGTATTTGTGGAACAGGAAGTTTTTATTCAAGGAGGGAGGTCCAGAAAAAAACTTTTTTGGCTTGGTGAGAAATGAGTGATCTGATAACTGTAAAGGAAGTTATCTGAGGGTTGGGGGGAATGGAGTTGGAGTAGGGGAGCTAAGTAAGACTAACTGGACTGGGAATGGCCTGAGCCAGTGTTACAAGAAAAATAATCTGGTTATTGCCACTTGCAATGTTTGTTGCCATAGCTACGCATAGTGCTCATGAACTGGGTTTAATGCCTAAACGAGTAACGCAAGTTATTGTTCACAGTGCCACGAGAGTGCCACAAACAACTAAACTAAGAGATACTTGTATGCAACTTTAAAAAAAAAGTGTATCATTGTTATCAAATGAGACTGACTAAAGTGTTAGGAATAATGACTTAATGGAATTAAGTCACAGCTATTATAGTTAACTCTATCCAACAGCTAGCATACTCAGAGTGCAAAAATATAGGCACTACAAAGAAATGCTCCGATATTTGGTTAGGATTAAAGTATAAAGTTGCAGTGAACCAGCATACTTAAATTTGCTGCTTACTTTAAATGAAGAAGAAATAAGAGGTACTTGACTTGATTCCTTTCCCTTGGCCTTGAAGACTTGTGTTGCCCTATGTGTCACTAACAATTTTGTAAATGCCTTCATAAGGAGATGCTGTTTTAGTATTCTTTTTACTGCCTAAAACACACTTAATATGTATGCCAACTCAAAAATATTTTTGGTGAGAAAATATTATGGAGATTAGAATATATTGTCCATGCTGGATTGTATCTGTATTTTTTGTCTTTTCAAAACTATAACTTCTAAAGATGGAAACAAATGTAGCAGCCTTGATGGCAGAATTACAGTAATACATTACATAGAAGTATGCTGTGATGGGATTTATTTTCTGCTAGCTAAAGCATCTGATCAGCTGGGCTCTGCTTTCTGGAGCAACATTTTGCCATTCCTGAAAAATCCCACAATAACCCATATGCTCTTGCCATGAATAAAATATGCAATAGGTATACTTTTTACCTTAAAATAACATCACAGAAAGAAACCCATTTTCTGACAAGGTAGTATCAATGAAGTTTATCACAGCTAATATACAGTATAGTTAGTTTAATTTTGCCCAGTTTATAGTTTTATAACATTCTAATATTTCCTTAATGCAAAATGTCCACACTTATTATACTTCAATACAGAATCTGTAGAAATGGAATGTTTATGGCATTGTAATATGGAATACAATTTATATAAAATGCTACTTCTGTAGAACTACACATTTGTTTAATATTTGTTGTATAATATAGGCCATGTTTTGAATTTTTTAACTTCCACCTGGCCTGTTTCTCCAACTTGATAATACTTTGTCTTGACTAGTGATGGGTCATTCATGACTGACTATGTATGTAGTAAAAGGCTTGTTAAAAATCCCCATCCCTGATGCTAGCAGGCAGTTGCTACTTGGAATACACGAAGATGTGCATACGTGCAGCCATACCGATTATATAATACAGAAAACTTACCTTGACAACATCAGCATTGTGCAGATAATAGATGCATATTTTGAAGGGGGGGTTCTTTATATTGACAACCATTTGTATGGCACTTATAGGTTCATAGGTTCATACTAGGCTATCTGCCCTAGGGCATTTATAAGCCTAGCCAGAGTGTGTTTGGCTTTCGCCACCCATTTTAAATTAATTTTGCTATGCCCTTTTCGAGGTTAGTATACTGTGTCTCTGTCTAACAGTGACACAGAAGTGATACCCGGGGTAAACCTACGATCTCCCATCCACTCATCAAGATTCCTCTTGAAGAAAGTCAATGAGGGACTCTGCCTAACCTGGACTGGGATTTTATTCAAGAGTGAAGGGAGCCTCTGGGTTATGAATCTGTCCCTCCAGCATGTCCTATTTATTTCAGTGCTGAGGTTCAAGTCTCTTGAGCATGTAGCTCGATGGGATTTGGATTTTCTGAGGTGCAGCATGTCCATTAATTCCGGGTTGGACATAGCTTTATACATCAGGCACAGATCGCCTCTGAGCAGGTGGTATGCCACTGAGTAGAGCTGGAGTTTCTTTAACCGGGCAGCATATGGCATCTGTTTGAGCCCTTTGATCCTCTTGGTGAGGTACTTTTGGGATCTTTCCAGTTGCTGCAGGTGTCTAGTAAGGTACATCCCAAAAGGGGCATTGTACTCAATTATGGGCCTGATGAGGGATGAGTAAAGAGGCACAATGACCTCCCCTGATCTAGATGTGAATCCCTTCATGATTAGGTGGGCTATATAAAATGTTTTTCTAACCACTTTGGCCACGTGGTTGTCAAATGAGAGATTGCTATCAACTTGGGTCCCCAGGTCCCTAATTACTTCTTCTGTACTTAATGGATTACCACCTATGTGGTAATTTGTGGGCACTTTGTTTTTGCCAAAGGGGATTACTATACACTTTTTGGCGTTTAGCTTGAGGCCATGGCTCTGGCACCAGTTGTCTGTTTCTATGAGGCCCTTTTGGAGGATGCTTGTGTCGGCTGGAGAGTCGATTATGGCACCCGGTTTGCAGTCATCTGCGAACTTGGTCAGCCACAGTCCTTCCATGTTGGCCTGTAAATCTGAGAAATATATACCGAACAAGAGAGGTCCCAGGACTGAGCCTTGTGGGACGCCACTTGTAACTGGTCTGGAGTCTGACATGGCTCCAGCAATTCTAACCATGTGGGTTCGGTCCTTGAGCCAGTTTGCAAGCCATCTAGCGACATAGGGGTTTATATTTAAGCTAGTAAGCTTATCTATAATGCCCGAGTGGGGTATTGTATCGAAGGCTTTTGTGAGGTCCAGGTAGGCTGTGTAGGCACTAATTACATTGGGAAGGAAAAGGACTATACACCTCCCATCCTGGTAATTCACATCATGCAAGTCTTTAAAGTGCAAACAGATTTACTGCAGTGTTACTGGTGATAACTGTGCACTTGGTGATAACTGTTATAGCAATCTGTCAGTTTGCTTGGATATTTGGGTAGCTGATATCATTTACTAGTAGTCATCCTCTGTACAAGCAGTCTGGTAATGACCATCAATTTGCAGTTCAATAGTAGCAGACATGGTCACTTGTATACCATTAAAGCCGATTTATAGCACAGTAGGATGGTTTTGCTCATTAACTACGTTAACATTAAGCTAAAATACATATAGCTTTGCCATTTAAAACCACGCATTATGGTAAAAAAATTACATACCACACATTTCTTTGCATATGAAGGTCATTAAAACAGGATTCTTGTTTTCTGTTGCATTGAATAAAAATGTGAACAAGACAGTACTATAGAAACGTTACAAGCAGTTTTCATGAGGAATTGGCTACCAAACTGTTTACTCAGATGTGGTGCTGGTAAATTAAAGAATGGGTATTCAGTATGTTTTTAAGTTTAACCAGTTTTTCATTAGCATCTAAGCTTCTGTGAAGTCTTCTATAATAGAATTTTTTTAAGAGAGGAAATCTACATTGCAATACATCTATTTTCTGTGAACAAATATAACCCAGTGAATAAAAAATTCCATTCTCACTGAGTGATATTTAGTGTATAATAGAGAAATGAAAAGGATTATCACAATTTGCATGTATGCTAGTTCTACAACATAAAACAATTCATCTAAGCTCGAGAAGAAATGCATTGTGGAAAACACTGCAGTAAATCTCTTTGCAGTTTAAAGACTTGCATGATGTGAATTACCAGGATGGGAGGTGTATAGTCCTTTTCCTTCCCAATGTAATTAGTGCATCCATTAGAGCTCTGTAGGTTTATAGGGTGTACACAACTCCTAAAAGTCTCACCCACCTCTAGGTTAAGAGGTTGGGATTTTTGGAATTTATGCATTTATATGACAAATTCATATTCTCCTGGGACAGCCCAGCTATAACTATTAATTAGATGAAACAAAAGTTAAATACAGGAATAATACAGCACGACCAAGTACTAGATTGGTTAATTGCCAAGTTCCCATCCTCCTCCTCTGTTAACATAAGCAATGCGTTGCAGAAGCCTGCAGGCACAATGAAAGAAAAAATGAAATTTGATTTTCCAGTACCGTGATTTCATATGTTGTTGAGCACTTTAAAAAATGTAAATTAAACACTTTTTAATAGCCTATAGCTGCTGCAATACAGCTAACATTTATCATCTTAATGGCTTCATCAACAGAAGAGAAAATAGAAACTAATTACCGTATTTAGTTTAAGAATTGGTCAGATACTTTATTCTGTCATAACATTTATTAGATGTCTTGGAAAAATATCTGCATTTGGGTTTCTAGGGTGTGCACATTTTGTGTGTGTATATATTTATGAATATATGCAAATATATAAAGTTTGTGTATAAATACATGTATATTTGGACTTCTGCAGATACACACACACAAAACCATAAATAAGTACACACACAGTATAATCATTTAAGCATTTCATCAGGTGCAATACATGCAGTTTTGTCATGGGTAGTAAGGTAGTGTGAGTAGGCCCCCATTTCATTTGATTTTTAGTTCCAATTAGTGACATACCCAAATTTTGCATTGCAAATATTCTGATTAGTGCAAACTTCTAACTGAATTCTAGAAATGTGTTATGAACATTTTCAGATGTATAAAATATATAATACAAATCTCAAGTTTTTTTTTAAGCTGAAACTTAATGTTTTAGTAAATGCATGGGTTCTCATAGATTAGTAAGAGAAGTTTTAGTTGGAATGATCAATTTCTATTGTTTCCTAGAATTAATATATATTTTATCTATGGTCAGACTTCTCAACACCTAATTTATCCACTTGACACATGCGCACACATACACACACAGGCACAATGCCTAGCTTTGTGAATAGTCCAGTTACTTGTTGGTGTTAATTATTATATAGTGAGTTTTCTGTCTTACAACTGAACAGGGGCTTAATACAAATAGCCTGTCATCAACCTGATATGATTTCTACTTTTGAAGATTGCATCTTTCTGTGACTTGCTTTAGTGAATGCCATTATAGCTTGGTATAACTTTGTTGGCCCTTTTTACACATTAGTGTTTCTGCATGCCTTCCTTCACTTAACTCTGATCTCAAGTCCTGGCTGCACCAAACACAAAGCAGCTAGTAGTCACCCAGCTCAGATTTTTCATACACCTTCAGTATGAGTAGGGTTCCAGGATCAGTGTGTGATGAATGAGGAATGCTGTCTTCACATTTAGACAGAAAAAGAAAAGGTCCTGTAATTTACTGCAGTTATCTGTCCTGACACATTTGAGGAAAATGTTTATTACTGCTGGCATCTATTCAAAGTCACCAACGTTTGTTGTCTACTGAGGAAAAATTCTTTGGAGTCTACTTGGGGTATAAAAATACTTAAGTAATACTTCCAAGCAAAGATACAAAATCTTCTAGACTTTGTTGTATATTTGGGAGACATATATACATCCCTCCATCGTTTCTTTGTGAATTGCTTATCCAGTCTCTTCCCAATCCTTTCTAACCTCCTCTGATTATCGTGCAATATTTTATATGCTCTACTAATTATTCCCTTTTTTTAACAGTATCTTCTGTTCAAGATTCTACTAAACACTCTACTAGTGCTGGTCTTTAGCTAAGGATCACCCTATTTGTTTGCCTATACTCTGATATAAATCCTTGATAGGGAAGGCAATTCCAAGCCTGATGATTCCTGTCCTGGGACCTCTCTTGTTCGGTATATATTTCTCGGAGGTACAGGCCACCACGGAAGGACTGTGGTTGACCAAGTTCGCAGATGACTGCAAACTGGGCACCATAATCAACTCTCCAGCTGACACAAGCATCCACCAAAAGGGCCTCATAGAAACAGACAACTGGTGCCAGAGCCATGGCCGCAAGTTAAACGCCAAAAAGTGTATAGTCATCCCCTTTGGCAAAAACAAAGTGCCCACAAATTACCACATAGGTGGTAATCCATTAAGTACAGAAGAAATAATTAGGGACCTGGGGACCCAAGTTGATAGCAATCTCTCATTTGACAACCACGTGGCCAAAGTGGTTAGATAAACATTTTATATAGCCCATCTAATCATGAACGGATTCACATCTAGATCAGGAGAGGTCATCGCGCCTCTTTACTCATCCCTCATCAGGCCCATAATTGAGTACAATGCCCCTTTTGGGATGTACCTTACCAGACACCTGCAGCAACTGGAAAGACCCCAAAAGTACCTCACCAAGAGGATCAAAGGGCTCAAACAGATGCCATATGCTGCCCGGTTAAAGAAACTCCAACTCTACTCAGTGGCATACCACCTGCTCAGAGGCGATCTGTGCCTGACGTATAAAGCCATGTCCAAACCGGAATTAATGGACATGCTGCACCTCAGAAAATCCAAATCCCATCGAGCTACGCGCTTGAGAGACTTGAACCTCAGCACTGAAATAAATAGCACATGCTGGAGGGACAGATTCATAACCCAGAGGCTCCCTTCACTCTGGAATAAAATCCCAGTCCAGGTTAGGCAGAGTCCCTCATTGACTCTCTTCAAGAGGAATCTTGATGAGTGGATGGGAGATCATAGGTTTACCCCGGGTATCACTTCTGTGTCACTGTTAGACAGAGGCACAGTATACTAACCTCGAAAAAGGGCATAGCAAAATTAATTTAAAATGGGTGGCGAAAGCCAAACACACTCTGGCTAGGCTTATAAATGCCCTAGGGCAGATAGCCTAGTATGAACCTATGAACCTATGTTGCATCTCACTAATGTGCACAGGTTGAACCTAGCAGTACAGCATTGTAATGCGGTTGAAAAAATATTCTTGAGTAGCAGACATTGCATGATCCGAAGAACGGGATTGGATCTTGAGAGAATGATAGCTACAGAAGGCAATTGATTAGACGAAGAATTGAATAGTACTGAAGTGGAGGAGGCAGCAAGAGCAGGGCAATAGATCTCACGGGAGTGAAATGTTTGGGAAAGAAGGCAGCATCCATGTCATTATAGATTGATCAGAATCATGAATACAGTCATGTTGGCTGATAAGATGCAAGATGAAAGGAAAAATTGTGAGATGCACTGACACAGGACAAATAGAAAGCCAAGAAGGAAGGACAGATTCACTCAGTAGTAACAGCTGATGAAGGGGATACAGTCAGAGGTGGCCAAGAGGGAACCAGTACCACAGGAGGAGTACAGGGAAGAGCATTAAAATAGCTAGGAGGTTACAAGGCAAAGGTTTCTAAACAGCAGAGAAGGCTTTCATTTGAGTCAATGAGGGATGCAGAAGGAATCAGTAGTAGCACAGAAAAGAAGGAAACCACCAAAGTGAGGAAGGCTGCAGGTCATAGATGTAGAGGGAGAAAGTAAGAAGTATGGAGGCATGGGCTGGGAAGTTAGACAAAGGACTGAGCAGTAGTGAAGAAGAGGAGGGAATGTGCTATTAGTTAATCTTGTCTGTGTGGCTTTCAGATGGAGGGAAGGATACGAAGATAAAAACGGTATTGTTTTAGGGAAGTAAATGATGCTGAGCTTGTAGATGTGTGTGAGGGTCATAGGTGAGTTGAGGCCTGAATCAAAATGAGGGAGTAAGTAAGCTATGAGAATATCAGGGATGGAGGATTCATGATTTTGAACAAGTAATTATGAAAGAAACAAGTAGAAGAGGCATATCTATGCAGGAAGGTAATGCAATTAGGATAAAAGAAATGCCATAAAAAAAAGACTGGGGAGCTTGAGGTGGCATAGCAGAAGCAGACTGGCAGAAGTATAATGACACTGGTGAGAAGAAAAGATTCAAAGAAACTTTATTGTCATTTAGGACCACACAAGTGCAGCCTAAACAAAATTACAAATGTAAACTCGACAGAAATGCAGTGCAAATAACATAGTTACAGCAGTCAGAGAGTAACATAGGTTCATAGGTTCATAGGTAGGTACTAGGCTATTGGCCCAAGGGCCTACATAAGCCTAGCCAGCAAGGTTCCATAGCTTATGCCACCCAAGAAAGTTATTTTCCTGTGCCACTGTGGAGCAGAGACACAGAAGTGATCCCCAGGGTGTATTTCCTATTTCCCATCCACTCATCAAGATTTTTCTTGAAGAGTGCTAATGAAGAACTTTGCTTGACATAGATGGGTAGCTTGTTCCAGAGTACAGGAAGTCTCTGGGACAGGAATCTATCCCTCCAGTGTGTCCTGTTTATTGTGGTGACAAGGTTTAGGTCCCTAGCGCGTGTAGCTCGGAGGGATTGGGATTTCTTTAGGTATAGCATGTCCAACAGCTCTGGGTTTGACATAGCTTTCTATGTTAGGCAGAGATATGCTATGGAGTAAAGCTGGAGTTGTTTGAGGTGGTCAGTGTAGGGCATTTGTTTGAGGCCAGTAATCCTCTTTGTGAGGTACTTCTGTGGCCTTTCCAGCTATAGCAGATGTCTTGTGAGGTACATTCCAAAAGGAATTGTATTCTATAATGGGTCTAATGAGTGACGAGTAGAGGGGAACAATGACCTCTTTTTTCCTGGATGAGAACCCTTTTATGATGAGGTGTGCCATGTAGAAGGACTTCCTGACTGCTGTGGCCATGTGACTATCAAAGGAGAGACTACTGTCCACCTGGGTCCCAAGGCCTCTTATCACGCATTCAGTGTTAAGTAGATTGCTGCCTATGTGGTAGTTCATGGGTACAGAGTTTTTACCAAAGGGGATGACACTGCACTTTTTAGCATTGAGCTTGAGGCCATGGCTCTGATACCAGGCATCTGTCTCAGTGAGGCCCTTCTGTAGGATGTCCACATCATTTGGGGACTTGACTATGGCTCCTAGTTTGCAGTCATCTGTGAACATCATTAGCCAGAGGCCTTCTGTGTTAGCCTGTACTTCAGAGAAGTAGATACCATTCAGGAGATGTCCCAGGACGGAACCCTGTGGTACTCCACTTGTCACTGCTTTGAGGTCAGATTTGGAGTCTGCAACTTTTACAGTGTTGGTTCTGTCAGTGAGCCAGTTGGCAACCCATCTTGTGACGTAGGGATTTATACCCAGTTTAGTGAGTTTAGCTATAATTCCAGAATGGGGGATGGTGTCGAAAGCCTTGGCGAGGTCAAGATAGGCTGTGTGAACCACCATATCCTCATCCACAGCTTTGGTGACTGCCTCAAAGAAGTCAAACAGGTTCAGGAGGCATGATGTGCCTTTCACAAACCCGAACTAGGTGGGATGCAGAGTTTGGAGGTTACCAATATCTTTGTTTATGAGTTCCATGATGATACGTTCCATGGCCTTGCAGACCAGGCTCATCAGGCTAATAGGTCGATAGTTCCTGGGATCAGTGGTGGCTCCCCCTTTGTGGAGTGGGATAACTGTTGCTGTGTGCCATTCAGTGGGCACAAAGCCTGATGTGAGGCTATTATTGAACATGGTGCTTAAGTGGGGAGCTAGTTCGTTCTGAAGTTCATGTAAAATGCAGCCTGGGATGTTGTCCGGTCCCATGGATGCTATGTTTTTGGCTTTAGAGAGTGCAACTTTTACCTGAGTAGTTTTGATTACAGGGACTCTGCATTCCTCCTGTATAGATATGGGCCCTTTAGGGGGTGAGGGGGGGGGGGTAAAGTTAGCACTGAACCTATCTGCCAGGATGTTGGCAATATCAGTTGGTTCTGTAATTTTTGTGCCTTTGTGCTGTAACTCAGAGCAGATCTGGGTGTTGCCATCTAGATTCTTGACATAGCTATAGAATGCTTTGTGGTTGTCCTTGGATTTAGTGGCGATTTTGTTTTCATAGCTAGCTTTGGAGGATCTTATAAGGGATCTCAGCTTCTTACTGAGGCTGACCAGGGAGCTCCTCCACTCATGAGATTTTACTCTCTTTTACAACAGTTTCTTCTTTCTGTTGTACAGTTTGTTTATGGCAGGGGACCACCAGATTGGCTTCCTTTTCTTGGAGGATAGAGTCTTGGTTCTGTTTGGGATAGCATGATCCATGCACTCGTGTAAGTGCTTATAGAGTGCATTTATGTAGGATTCAGCAGTTGTAACTGTATTGTCCATCTGCATGGGTGTCATGAAGTTCACCACTTCTGTCTTAAGAAGCATGAAGTTGGCTTTGGAGAAATTTTTTACTGTGTTTTCCTTAATGGGGGGTTGGGGTGGGATTTGGATATCAAGGGTGATAAGCTTATGGTCGGATCAGACCAACGAGGAGTTGACTTCAGGTGTGGAACACCAGTCACTCATGTTGGTAATGACTAGGTCTAGGATATTGTTGCCCATGGTGGTGTTGTGGATAAGTTGATCTAGGGCATTGGAGTTTATGAATTCCAGAAAGCATTGAGCTAAGGAGTTGGTACATGAGTAGTTTTCCCAGTTAATGGTGGGGTAGTTGAATTCGCGCATTATTAGGGTGCTTGGTTGAACCCTAATATTTTCCAGTACATCAAGAGAAGAGGAGTGGGAATCCTGAGGCATGGTGGGGGATCTGTAAAAAAAGATAGAGAACAACACGTATCACATGTAAGAGGTAGTTCACATTACATACACATGCAATACCCATCATCCAATGATAAATAAATAAATACTCACCATGAAACCCCTTCACCCTTAAGATAGAGAACAAATAGAGACTAGTGAATAGCAGCTATTTAGTTAACATATTGCACTAGTTAAACTTAGACGTGGCTCAGTATAGCCATCATATTGCATAATAGTAATACTGGCTGTAATTGCTCAGAGCAGCAGGATTAAATGAAAAAAGAGGCTTCAATGTATCAGGTATTATGACTGGTGTCAGAGTTAAAAGAGAAAAATCAGTCAGAGGAACAGCTAATTCAGTTATAGCAAAAAGGAGGAAGGGTGGGACAGACCTGGCCAGGATGGACAAAAAGAGAGAGCCCACAAAAGTGTGAAAATGCAGACGTAACAAATGAGTAAGTCTGTGTCACTGTTTATAAGGAGAGGTAGAGCAGAGTAGGCAAAGCAGTAGACAGCAAGAAATAGAATGAGGAGATACAATGGGATCTGGCTTCCGTTACATGTGGTATAAAGCATAAGGTCCAGATGGGCTGCTTCACAATCCACAGGAATCTGCCTTGAATTGTGGCCTCACAGATTTTCAACTGCCTTGGACTGCAGTGCAACAGACCTGTACATGTACAAAAGTGATGAAGCTGTAAAAATCTTGCTAATTGTTTGCTTTGACATTTAATAACCTGAGTGAGTGAAATGATGCAATGAACCTTTTCAAGCACAGCTTGAGTGAAGAACCCAAACATGTGCTCCCCCCCCTTCTGCACCCTAGTAATACATGGTGACCCTACCCCTATCCCTAAGCCCAGTTCCCAACATGCCCTTAACTTAAACAAATCCTTTCCATAACATTGTCACTGCACAAGACAGCTGAGGCATGCATATTTGCACACACACATACAGGTGCACGAGCACACCCATTAACTATAAAACACACACTAGCACACGGAGTCCCAACTTGATTTACCATCTGGAAGTAGCACAGATTGGCATTCAAGCATACGTTCATCCAGTCTTTATTGCAATTAAGTTGTGTTGCACAGACGAGTGTCTACCATTTGTACTGCACCCATATACACAGATGTCTATATTTTGTGTGG
Organism: Protopterus annectens; assembly: GCF_019279795.1. Taxonomy (NCBI): domain Eukaryota; kingdom Metazoa; phylum Chordata; order Ceratodontiformes; family Protopteridae; genus Protopterus; species Protopterus annectens. The sequence continues at coordinate 533,691,607 of NC_056738.1, read as the reverse complement.
ATGCGCATGCATCTTTGTTTGTGTTTATGACTATGTGTGTACATGTATTTATATGTGTGCATGTATATATATATATATATATATATATATATATATATATATGTGTGTGTGTGTGTGTGTGTGTGTGTGTGTGTGCGTGTGAGAAAGTGTACCTGCATCAAAATTAATAAGTTTTCTCCATATCCAGAATACAGGGGCCTGCCCTCCTGCACAATTGTTAACGTTTTGCAACCTTTGATGTGTCACTGTTTTGATTAGCAACTTCAGTGTTGTAACTTTTTTAAATAATCACATAAATGAGTTGTTCTCTGTGGTCCCTCATATTTTCTTAATATGTACTTTTTTCAAAAGCTTTTTATTGCAGTTTTAATCTTTCTGTTTTCACTTTATGCATTACTAATAAAAATGTAATCTTGCAGAAATGCTGTATCCTATCTCTTTGCACGTATCCCCAATAAAGCTGCATGTCTTGTTTTACACTTATTAAATATTTTCATCCTGTGTCCTTACTTGTCATCTTATTTTATTTACTCTTTATTCAGTAGTCATTTTGTCTTCCTTATGTCCCCCCCTGTCTCATCTGGATGTTGACATTTTTGAGTTGTAGTATCTAAAGCCTGTTTTAACAATTCCTCATTTGCATTTTCGCAGCATGTACAACTTTTTACATTTTCTTTTTTAATCTATTCTGTCATCTTTTGTTTACTCTCACTCCTGATTTTTTTTTTTTAACTAGAGAAGAAAAAAAAATCAACCATGGCACTATCATAGGCTGGATTTTGGTATCAAACCCGAGTAAATTTTAATAAAACCAGTATAATTCCCAACAATCTAAGTGACCACCTACCCTATACCTACAGATCTATATTGCACATAACCAAAGAACATAAATGTAAAATAACCCGCACCTGTCAGACTTCAACCACCAGTAATACATCCACATCTTAATACATATGAACGAGTGTACATTAAAAAAAAAACTCAGTTACTAGATGATGCAGTAAATCACTTTAATAGTTTCTTGATAGCCTTAATAGTGATGTACCTTGCATAAAAGAATCAAATCGAACCACGCCTCATTCTGTCAGAACTAAACAAATCATGGATGTTAGAGCTAAGGCATAGAAGATGTGGCTAAAGAAAACCAATAATTAACTACAACTATTTAGGCAATTCTGTAATAAGGCCAAAAAACAAGTCACTAAAGATAAAAAAAATATTTATATTTTACTCGATTACAAACCAATCATAAAAATAACCCTCAAATTCTAGTCCACTATCACTTTTTAATCCTGGAATGAAAATAACTCCACTCCATGTACTGAAATTTCCACTTCATTAATAGTATAACCAATCTAACTGCAGAGGTCTTCCTCCCATCCAAATTTTCAAAACTTTGTTGATACTCCCTTTTCAAAGCACTACTTAAACACACTCAGCTGTCCTCTTCCTTTATCTGTCTCCATGCAAGACAGCTCTATAACTGGTGCAGATTTTCACTACAACCTATTTTGTCCACCCTCCTAAAGAAATCACTGAAAAAATCAAGCTTAGCTTTACTTCTGCAGATAATCTTACAGCTGAATATCTGAAAATTACTGCAGAGGCCCCATCTTATCCCAATAGTATTTATCAACAAATCAGTAATAAGATCCTATATCCCAATACTTTGTATAAAGTCCTTTATTCTTCCTCTCCACAAAGGAGGCACCTCCACTGATGTATCTAGCTATTGTCCCATTACCTCTCCTGATGTATTTAGCCATCACCCCATTATCTCCACTGACGTATCTAGCTATCGTCCCATTACCTCTACTGATGTATTTAGCCATCGTCCCATTATCTCCACTGACATATCTAGCTTTCATCCCATTACCTCTACTGATGTATTTAGCCATTGTCCCATTATCTCCACTGACATATCTAGCTTTCATCCCATTACCTCTCCTGATGTATTTAGCCATCGTCCCATTATCTCCACTGACATATCTAGCTTTCATCCCATTACCTCTCCTGATGTATTTAGCCATCGTCCCATTATCTCCACTGACGTATCTAGCTATCGTCCCATTACCTCTCCTGATGTATTTAGCCATCGTCCCATTATCTCCATTGACGTATCTAGCTATCGTCCCATTACCTCTCCTGATGTATTTAGCCATCGTCCCATTATCTCCACTGACGTATCTAGCTATCGTCCCATTACCTCTCCTGATGTATTTAGCCATCGTCCCATTATCTCCACTGACGTATCTAGCTATTGTCCCATTACCTCTACTGATATATTTAGCCGCCATCCCATTATCTCCACTGACATATCTAGCTATCGTCCCATTACCTCTCCTGATGTATTTAGCCATCGTCCCATTATCTCCACTGACGTATCTAGCGATCGTCCCATTACCTCTCCTGATGTATTTAGCCATCGTCCCATTATCTCCACTGAAAGATCTAGCTATCGTCCCATTGTTATCCTTCCCTCCATCTCCAAACGTCTAGAATGAATGTGTCCATAAGTAAATTCTTACATATCTCCTCCAAAATCAGCAGTTCAACATCAACTTAATATGGCTTTAGGCCAGCTCATAATATTACAACTGACTTGCTCTTTATTGTGCACTCAGTACCGCTAGAGATTCTGACAAACTAGTCTCATCTTTTTTTCTAGACCTGTGAAAAGCATGCAATGCTGTACCCCACTCCAAACTTCTATACCACCCCATGCAGTGGTTTACTAACCATCTCTCCATCAGACAGCAGTTTGTAAAACGGACAGGCTTCCCCTCTTTATACCAACCTAATATTACTGAAGGTCCTAAAGGTCCTAAAGGGTATATTCTTGGTCCCTTTCTTAATGTTATCATCAGCAGTCTTTCCACTTGTCATGCCCAGGCTTCCTAGTTCAGTATGCAGATGAATCTGCTATTACCTACACTTCTAATAGTGTATTGCACCTTCAGACAATAACCCAAGAAGTTATTCATCTGTATTGCATCCTGACTCAGCTATTCCCACCTGTTACCTAACTCCCAAGAAAACTAAACTCCTCTTTCCTCCAGAAATATATTCACTAGATAAAACCAAGTTTGTTTCTTTCTCTGAATAATGCAGAAATCAAAGTTGTCCCCTATATCAAATTCTTAGGTGTAGCAATAGATAAACATGTATCTCCATATCTAGAACAATATCAAAACCTCCTCATAAATTAAGGATTCTGTACAGATATAAACACCAGATGGATGGATAATCAGCTAGCAAAGGAGAGTAGCATGGTTGGAATTGAATTCATCCTCAAGTCTTGGTGAGTACCTTCACAAGGTAGACCCTGTTTGTACAAAATCTCACCAAGATGAACCTGTATACTGACTGTTTGTATAGTATATAACCTGGACAGAAGTAAGTCAAAAATAAGACATCTGGATGTGCAAGTCCCAGGATAAAGTGCCCAATCCTGGTAGGTGCACTGGTGCCAGGACTGGAAAAAATGGCATTACAAATTGAATTCAGTTGAAGCGATACTAGTTTAATTTTCTTGCTGATTTCATCATCTCTCTATTCAGCTCCCTATATAATCTGTTAGGAATGGAACATGACTAGTGAATCTTTGAATTGCTATTGATATGCATGTTACACAAATACGTATTGAGGATTAAAAAATCTATCTCCTGGGCTTGTACAGAAAGCATACAAGTATTCTGACTGGTCTTAAATAATAATTTGCATTTCTATGATGACTGCAAAGTTTTAAAGGTAGGGGAAACTGCATGAAGCTTGAAAAGAAAGTAATTATCCGAAAACAGTAACATGTTGTACCAAATGTAACAAGAACAAAGGTGCACTGAATATGCAACCAAGTTATTATGAAGGCTTTGAATGAAGCAACAATAGAATAGGGTGATTAGTAATTTTAGATCATGGAACATTAAATGGCTATGTTTAAGGTTTTATGGAAGTGCAAAGAAAATTCTATTAAAGGATTGTTGGTAGAGAAATTACTAAAGGAAACAGCTGTTCAGAAAGAACAGGACATAATAGGAGAAATAAAAGTATGCTGTCATTTCAGAGGATTGTTTCAGATGTTAGTTTTCTCTTTCAGAATTTACGCTGGCAGTACAGAAGTAGCAAGGCAGTTTTAAAAAGTAACTGAAGACAAAATTCAAGATGAAATGCAAAGGTACATGAAAACTCAAAGTTGACAGAGTTGCAGTACTGCTTAAAGAAACAGTAAGAGGGGCTAAAGTTACTACATGACCACTGTGCTCTGTAGAGAGGAACAGATGGAACAGGAATGTAATGCTGTTTTACATACGCATGTTTGTAGGCTGACCATCTAAATGCAAAGTCTGAGCCTTCAACACAACAAATAGCTAATGGCTTTATAGGTGAAAAATGTTTTTCCCCTTTGTGGGCTGTGATTCATACCTATACTATAGAGGCAGTTTGAATCTATGTAGAAATGGCCTATCAATGCCCATTAAGACTCTGGAGCTAAAGCAAATATACAGCTGAAGACCTGGACATAAACCTGACAGTTATTCAAAATTAACAGTGTTTTCTGATGTCAAAAATGTCTAATATATGAATATGTCTTCTTATCTGTGTCATTGGAAGCAAAAAAAACTCTGAACAATGTACATTTCTGTCTACTGGTAATATCTTATAACAAAGCAATACAAGTAAGTCATTAATTACATAGCAACTATAAAAATAAATGAGACTGCCATATGCGCATTGTGAAACATTGAGTATGGAGTAAGAGGTGAACTCTCGATTCAAAGGTCAAGGTGGAAGCAGACAATGCTATGACAAGTAGTCTGCAATGCAGACTTCATATGCCCAAGGAGGGAGGCAAAAAATTAAATGGAGGCAGAAAAGAGACATTTGTCAGTGCTGACTACTGCGTTTTAGTGCACAGGATTATGGGTAGGAGCAGTTAATCAACTGCATCTTGTAGTTCTGGGTTATCATTCTGTCAGTTTCCTTCAAGGTCACCACTCCTGAGCTGAAATATAAGCTCCTTTGTTTATATCCCTGAGAAAAAGTTCCCTGTGGTAAAACTTTACAGGTACCTAGTCATCTGTAAATGTTCCACCTCCCCCATGGACTATTAAGTGACATTCTTGCACATGTGAGCAACATTAACATTGTGGAAGAGTGCTCAACAAGATGGTGTCTGGCTTAGACGCACACTGCACCTTATGAAAAATCTGAGAAAGTCTTATAAATCCAGTTAGTTACAAGTTTGGGAGGAAGTTGGCTACTGGCTATCAAATACAATGTCAGCAAAGAGGAAAATCTGGGAAATATGAGAATGGTAGGAAAATTTTCTGATGGGACTAAAAAGAATTTTGTAAATAAGGTTCTTTACTTCATCATATGCTATTTATATTAAAATTTCCTTCAAGGGAGGCACAGTGGTGCAGCGGTTAATGTTGTCACCTCACAGCAAGACAGTCTCCATTTCGATTCTCAACTAGGCTGCCTTCTGTGAGGAGTTTGTATGTTCTCCCTGCATTCACGTGGGTTTCCTCCATGTACTCCGGTTTCCTTCCACATGCTAAAGGCATGCATCTGGAGTGTTTCCCCCTGGGCCAGTGCTGAAAACAGGCTCTGTCCTAGTCGAACTTTCCCGGTCAACATATTTTAAAATAAAAATTTGCAAAATGGAGGGAAATATATCTTTTTGCTTACATATTTTGTGTTGAACTTTTAAACATTGTGAAATACAATACATAATTTATGTAGAATGTTTTAACATTGCTGTAAATGTAATACAGTAATAAATAGTATGCTTATAAATGGTGGTGGCATAGGGATGAATACAAGGCTGCATGGTATGTCTGGGAAAGGTTTGAATGGTAAAGACTATATTTAATAATAAGCCTGTTAAAGTATAGCTTATTACTTAACACTGTTAACATGTAGCATGTGAAAGAAAGAACATTGGAATTAGAAGTGCATATTCAAATGTTGATATGCACATTTTATGTTACTAAGGGAATACAGATTTAGTCAAAGGTAAATTTTTTATTCAAATCTTTAAAAAGCATGTTTTTGTCAAATATGAAAAGTAAACTGAAGACTCCAGAGATTGACTTTAACTAGATGTCTTGGCAAAATTCAAGTGTCTGCCTCATTTAAGTGGCAATTGTAAAGAGTTGAAGAGAATCACTTATGCTGAATTTGTCAACTGGATCAGAGAGCTGATTCCACTTGACCTATTCCAGTCTCGGCCAGGGCCAAACAAATACATGACATTATATACAGAAGGAATGATAAATTGTAATATATACATATATTATAAACAACACTACCACAGTGGCCAGTGATTTGTTGAAAACCTCAAACTGAGCCTTTAACACAGTAGCCAGATTACTAAGGACACATTCAAGGAGCCTTCTGGCCCCTGTTCTCTCTCAGTCCTTAGAGAAGTCCTCTCCATCTGTAATGCCTATCTACTTCTCTCCCAATACTTCCCTGCCTCTTTCCCTATGGCATCTTCCCTTTGCTTTCCTTGGTAAAGATCACATTTGTGTTCATTCAGTACCCTTGCTTTTTCAGTCTTCCTTTACCTCACTCCCATTTTACTTAAGCCTAACATTCTGTTTCCTTTTCTTTCTGTTATATACCTTAATATACCACCTTGACTGCTTCGGACAACGTTCAGCTTGTGTCATTGCTGCTTTCATGACTTGCATTGACCCCTCCACAGCTAAAGGCAGTTTGCCCCCAGTCTACTTGCTCATCTTTGACCTTTCATTGCATTACTCCCTTAATTTTCACATTGTTCCCATCATTTCATTTCCATTTCGCACTAATCTATTCAGGAGGACAAGGTCTTAGTGATGCTGTATATGAACAAGAATATTTTTCCTACAAAAAAGAAAAATTGCACTAATTTTTTTTTTTTTTACTTTTTTAGCAGTTAATAACAAAAAATCAATCCAGATTTTCTTCTGCAGTGAAATAACATAAGTGTAATATTAAACTGCTGTTTGAAAATGCAAGTAGAATTAAAATGGTACTTAATATGAAATATGTACTCCTGAGATAAGTATACTCCGTGTTTAGATGACTAGTTTCCTAGCTTAAGGTACAGATAAATACCTAAAACTAAGATTGCAAGAGAGCATGTGCAAGGTGGCTTAATTCAGAAATTTGTAAATATATATATATATATATATATATATATATATATATATATATATATACATTAATGCAAGATGGAATGTGATACCATTATATTGTGAATAGCATACTCGGGCAGTAGGTATTAATAAAAAAAATAATAAAAGCCAAATGAAAGCACTCCAAATACACCAATAAATCCAACAAGAGTGCAGCGAGCCAAAACAGGAAACCCGAAGATTAAATCCACTCAATTTATTGTCAACAGTACTAAAAAGCATTTAGTGGCTCGCTGCACTCTTGTTGGATTTATTAATAAAAAAAAAAGTTGACATTACATCATGGAAGGTGATGTGGTGAGATTATGATAGCAATGTTTTATTACTATCTACAGGAGAACAAAGTGCACTGTCTCTTAGTCAGTGACGTGGTTTTTCCAAGGATACTGGTCATGTAAGATTCACAGTCTTGTATATTATTACCATCATTTTGAAATAGTTACAACAGTATGTGCACACATTCATATAGATTACCCAGTAGCACCCAACAGCAGTGTGCTAGCTGCATTTGTCATACATTAATGGTAAACACTCAGATGACAGCTCTTGCAATGATGCCTCCAGTCTCTCTAGTAAGCTTACTACGATATAATCTTTGACTGATCATAACACATTATATTTTAAGAAATGAGTCATTTAAAGCAAATAAGTGTAAAATATAAAAGCATCAGGCAGACCTTTAATACTTATCCCATTTTGCAGCTCATTATTTAATGAAAAGATTTACATTTCAATTTTTTTTAACTTACCATATCTGGGAAATTGCAAATCATATGTATATACTCCACTAAGGATTTTGCAGAATAACTCAAAGGAAATGGACTCCAGGCTTAGACTTCAGGAAGCAAAGAGATCAATTAAGTTCCTGCTGGACAGAACTGAATGTGATAAGATACGGGGTGTCAACTAATATTACACTTTCAATGTGGCTGGTCACAGATGTGTTTATTATATGAAGTGGCATTCATGTAGAGGAAAAAAAAACACAATATGGCAGTATAATCCAAAATGCAAGCAGTTTCAAAAAGAGAGCCTTTAGTTTAACAGTTTATTAAGGAAGGAATATGAGGGAAATGAAGAATAAAGGAAATATTTATTGACATTTCTTTACTAGGAAAGAGGCCTGTGGAGAGAAGATCCAAGCAAATCAAAAACTTATAAACATACAATAGTATTAAACTTCACTATATATGCATTTAAGTAGGAATAAAGGCATTTACAACAGAATGCAAAAAAAAAAAAGATGTTACAAGATATACGTATTTACATTGAGTTATTTTTTTTAAAAAAAGGTGTGTAAATTAAGTTTAAATGACATATGAAGCTGAGATTCATTGTGAAGTCAGAAGCTGAGATTCAATGTGAAGTCAAATGAGTCAGAAAAAGACTTAGTAATTCAGTTGGTTATAAAGGAGGCAAATGTTGTTGGGCGAATAGATAACTTTTCACCAACCTTCTTTTATAACTCACTTTAAGGTCATATGGCAGTGAGAGGAAAAAAAGAAAATGTACATTGAGAGAGTAGGTTGGCTAAGAAGGTTTGGGAGATGCATATGGTACGTCCTCTTACATTTCATGTTTCAAAACATCTATTATGTTTGAAACTGATGAGGTCTGCAGATATGTGTGCATTCCTACGGTTAAGGATCTATACATGTTGTCAGTTTGGAGGAGTCCCATACTTCCTTCAGAATGAAAAACATTTAATCTTGGTATACACTGATTTTTATACATCATTTGATAACCATGAAGCATTTTTTTTTCCTGTCCAACTGACCAATACAGTTTTGGGGTGAGTCTAACAAAAGGTAAGTTAGAACAGGAAGAGTAAATTAGTTTAAAGTTTGAATTTTGTTCCTAGTTGTCGGGGCTGTTTTCAGTATTAATTTTAGTCTTCTTGAAAAATTCTTTACTGAGTTTTGTTTGCATTTGCTCATGTTTTATTGTCAGTCCTTCAATTCCCAAGTATTTATACACTCCCTCCTGCTCAGGTTCCTTTATATCACATTCCTGTCACAGACTGATATTTTTTTGTAATGCAACTTTCCTGCTTTAAATATTAGGGTCTGTATTAGAACATCGAAGTCTTGAAACTTCAAATGTTCTAATATCGACCCCTATTCAGCGAACGCTGAAAATAGCGAAGCTGCTAAACAGAAAATTTTTTCCTAGGGAAAGAATTCGGTTGGCCCTTTCTGTCGCTTCGCTATTTTCAGCACTGTGGTAGAAAGTTACGGGTCGGGTTCAGGTAAGTGTGCGATTGTGTGGATGTGAGGGTTAGGGTGGTGTAGGTGAGTTAGGGTTAGGGTGTGGGTCAGATAAGTGTGCGGTTGTGATGGACGTTAAGGTTAGGGCAGGGTAGGTGAGTTAGGGTTAGGGCGCAGGTGAGGTGAGTGTGCGATAGTGATGGATCTTAGGTTTAGGATTTGGATTAAGGTAAGTGGATAGATAGTAGTGTGTGTACAGTTTAGTGTAGGGTTAGATGTAGGATTTTAAGTGTATGTGTGTGGATTGCTGGTTTTTTTTGATGTGCTTGTGTTGTGTGTATGTGATTTGGAACAGCAATTTTTTTCCCTGGGAAAAAATTTGCTGTTCTGCATGTTTGATATTTTAAGTGTTAGCTGAATAGGGGTCGATATTAGAACATTCAAAGTTTTAAGACTTTGCTGTTCTGATATAGACCCAAATATTACTTTTGCTTGTTTATCAATACCAAATGACATTATCTGAGAAAGTTTTGACCACTTCAAATTGTGCTTTCAGCTCCTCATCTGATAAACTATACAGTTTTAAATTATCCACAAAAAGAAAAGTTTTTACACTTTGTTTTCAGGAAGCCAAATTGTAACCAAGACTTAATTTGTTAAAAAGACAACTTAATCAGTTAAGGGCAAGACAAAAGAGCAGCGATGACGGTCACCCTGGAATATCCCCCTTTGAATTTTTATCACTGGGATAATAAATTGCCCTTAATAATGGCTTGGCTGCAAAGTGGTTTGCAATTGTTTCATGGTCGCTGTAATGTAATAGACCAATGTAGGGTGTGTCTTGTACATTTGTAAGCACTCCTTTATCCATGAAAGTGGGAAGCTGTCAAATTATTTTTTGTAGTCTATCCAAGCCATACTTGGATTCTTCCCCTTTTAACAATTCTCCATTATGGCTTTATTTAACAACAATTGATCCTTTGTTCCATATGACTCTGTTGTGTTACCCTTTTGTTCTATTACCATGATTGTGTTTTCTTCTAAATGACTATAAACTGTCAGTATCGATTCAAGTATATAGTTTATACATAGTCAGAAGGCAAGTTATTGGTCTATAGGTTTTAGGATAGCTTATTGGTTCCATCATAAGGATGATAAGTGTCCATTTCCTGTTAACCAGGTAGCTGTCTGTTCCTATATGCATATACATCTTACTCAAGGATTTTTCTTTGAGTAAAGATAATACTTTTAGCCAGAAGTTAGATACTGAATCTGGGCCTGGTGTTTTCCAATTGGGAATTTTTCTTAATTGTTTCAATTTCTCTGGCCGTTACTTCATTCCATTTCATATCCTGTGCATCTGAACTTACTGTTTAACTACTCTCCATTCAACATCTTTGTTAAACAGGATCTTCATCGATATTTCTCCAAAATGTCTCTCTTTTTTGGTGGTGTTTCTATTCCTTTTGTTTTTTTCCCAATTCTCTAAACAACTTTTTGGGTCATCAGTTAATTGCTTATTTCATACTTTTCCATTATATTTATCTCCATATCATCTATGTTTTCCTGCCTGTGTTGATATCTTTAGTTTATTATTTGCAATAGTTTGATAGATCCTGGTCTGTTCTAATACTGTACATTTCTAAGGAATTTTGTAGATCTGTTCAGCCTTCCATACTCTAACAGTGACACTTCTCATCTTAATTGCTTTATAGTTTTTTCTATTTGATACCTCCATGGTGGCATTTGGTTTATTCCCTCTTTTTCCCTTACTGTCCTGTATTTTTGTGGTAAGACTTTATCTGTTAATTTCACTGCACAGTAATATACCCTATTTACTTCTGTTATGTCACATGAATTTCTGTTACTAGTCTTGATTACTGTGCTCATCTGTTTTATCAGACTTCTAACATTTTAGGTCTTATTGACTTTTTGAAATATTTCTTTCATTGATCTTAATATGCTTGATTTAATAGATACAGATAAACTACTCGTCATAATTTTTTTCTAAACTGAGAAAACATTATTTGTTTTCTTTTCCTGTGGCATTCTATAAGAAGTTCCAGAACATCATATTCAGTTGTGAAATATCTTGCAATGCTCTACCAGCTTCTTATCTACTCTCATTGTATATTCTGTACACTTGTATTTTTAACCAAAAGAGGGAATATCCTCTTATTGTATACTAATGTATGCTACTACTGTAATGTCTCTCTTGTAAAATTTTCTTCTCTCTGTAAACTTATGGAGTTTTTCTCCCCAAGACTCCACTGAAAATGGACACTTGTTGTCCAGTCAGACTGTCCTGGCAAACAAATGTTAAATAAAATAAATAAATAAATCATCTTGTGACATTCTTTTTAGTTGCATCCTGCTTCATCCATCGCTCTTTCTTATGGTAACTTCCTGGCCTATCACTCCACATCATTTGACTGAGTCTGAGTTGCCACCATTTCCTGTTCCTTCCCTTGCTATTCATCAGCAACTGAATATTTGTACTAGTTTCCTACTGAAGGCTCCAGAGTATCTTTACATGGTAACTGATCAGATGCTTCCTGTTCCAGTTTTTCCTTAGTTTGAGGACTCACTGGTCTATCATGCTGTGACATTACCATAGTTGGATTTTCTACACTAAATCCTTTACTTCACAGGTAATCCATAACTTTATTTTTTATTTCTTTAACTTCATTACTAATCCTTTTTTTTCTACTTCTCTGTTTTCTTTCTTTCTTTTTTTATTTTTTTTTTTGTAAAATTGTCCATAGCTGGATGCTTTTGCTTGCATTTCTCTTCAAATATCTTTGACACTACTCTCTTCGTATGATTAGTTTTGCTTTCTCTTTTGCATAAGTATTGCAACATAAATCATTTTCTTTCCCATGTCCATATTTCTTCAGATGTCTCATACTCCAGCTGTTTCTTCTTAGTTTTAGGACTCATTGTTCCATTATACTGTGAAATGACCCGTATTAGACTTTTGACACTAAGTCCTTCACTTCTCAGGCATTCCATAAATTCATACTCCATTTAACTTCTGCTTTAGTAATCTTCTGTTCTGCATTCTCCCTTTGCGATCTTATTTTTTGTATTGGGAATTTTTCCGTATATAGATACCTTTGTCTGTATTTCTCTTCATATATCTTTTGAGCTGCCTGTTTTGTATTGATTAGTTTGGCTTTTTCCTTTGCTTAGATATTTACACCATATCAGATCTATCTTTCCCATGTTCATGTTTCTTTTCTATACCTTTCAAAATCTCTTGGCTTTGTTTATATTTTTGTACTTCATTTGCTCCTTTTTCCAAAAGAGCAAAGGTTAGTTTATTGATGAACACATTTGCATATGGAGCTTTTGACAGTTTTTTTCTTGCGCAAGTACTTTTCTTTCCTCTACTTTCTCTCATATTTTTGAACACCCAATCACCTCACTCACCTCACCCACATCCAGTCAACAATTCCCTCACCCAATCAACTCATCCACTCCACCCATATTTACTCTACCTCCTCTATCACTATCTTCTACTATAACTCTATCTCCTTTTGCACTACAATAGGCATAGCCTAATACCACTTCTATCCTATATCTAAAGCTAACATCATGCCTACCAAACCTTCCACATTATTTACTGAAATACTACTACTTATTACCTTATCCGACCTACACTATCTCACCAGACCTCTGTATGTCAATCACTCCCCTTCATTTCACACTACTACCTCACTCCACATACACCATGCATACTCCCACACATTTATATCCCCCAGCCTCTACTTCCTCAACAATACTCTCCTCCCCCCCTATAAACTCATATCATATGCTAAACATACTTCTCCTGTCTCTATCTCAAATCTTACTATCCTTAAACTTAAAACTAAGCAAACTAAATACTCACTCTCTCATATTCATCACTTAATTTCTACCCTTCTCTCTGGTGACATACATCCAAACCCCGGCCCCTCCTCCTCACACAATTCAACTCGCACATCTCACCCACCCTATTTAGCAAGTAGGTCCCTCCACTTCACAGCTCTAAATGCCCAAAGCATCTGCAACAAAATCCCTAACCTGCACGCCTGGCTTCTCCATAAGCAACCAGATATTTTATCCATCTCTGAAACCTGGTTGAAACCTCATATAAAAGACTCAGAACTGATTCCACCTAAGTATAGTATTCTTAGAAAAGATAGAACACAAAAGAAAGGGGGGCGGTATCGCTCTCCTCTACTCTTCATCCCTTCTATTGACTCCCCCTACTCCAAACCCATCCCCACATTTGGCAATGTCAAAATAATCCTAGCCCTCCTCCACATAAATAAATAAACTTATCTGTATAGTCAACCTTTATATCCCCCCTGGAGACAATGTCCAAACCCTCAAAGAGATTATCTCTTGGCTTTCTACCAACATTACTAATGAAACTATTATTCTGGGTGATGTTTACATTAACTGGTCTACAATTCAATCTTCAACTAACTCCTTAAAAATAAATCTTTATAACTTCACTCAACTCATTACCACAACAACTAGACCTTCCACAGACTTTCACCATAGGTGCACCCTGCACTGCATCCTAGTTTTACATCCTCACTATATCACTGATAGTGGCACCATTCCCGACCTGCTAGGTGACTATCTTCCCACTTTCACCCTCCATTTTCCCTCCTCCCTACAACAAATCCACACCATTACCTCCACTCAGTGTCTATTAAATGTCAACCCAGATGAATTCTCAAATGCACTAAAAAAAATAAACTGGAACCCACTAAAAACATTATCCCTCGAAATCTTGTTAGACTTGCTAAACTCATTTGCCCCCTGGAAAACTAAATGCACAAAAAGCAACTCCGTCACATGGTTAACTAAGAATACCTTGCTCATTATGAAACTTCGAGGTAAAGCTTGGAAACACTACCATAAAACTAAAACTACCACCACCCTCAATGAATACAAGACACTCCGTAATAAAGTAAAAAAACATATAATCTCAGACCGCAAAGCCTATTTTGCAACACTCCAATCCAATCATAATACTAACCCCCAAAAATTCTGGGACAGAATGTCCTCTCTCCTTAACACAGGTAAAATAGAAAACCCCTGCTCTGACCCTCATGCCTCCAACCTGACCCTAGCATCCAACTTTAACTTGTTCTTCATCAATTCCATAGCCAAACTTACATCATCCTTCACTAACAATAATGTATCCCCACCCCCACAAACACATCCACATGTCCCACCTTCCTCTAGTAACTCTAGCCCCCAAATTCCTCCCTTCTCCATGAATCTTATCCCCATGTCTGCTATAAAAAAAAATACTAAAAATTAAACCATGTTCTAATGCTCCTGATGAAATACCCTCCTATTTCCTAAAAAAATTTCTCATCCATGATGTCATGGGAGGATTGATTTTGTGTACTTGTGGATGTGGTTATCTATTGTTCTAACTTTTATAATAATGATATTTAAAAAAAAAATTCTTAAAAACAGTTAAGCAGTCTAGAGAAACATTTGACAAGTTAAAAAAGGGTTTGAAATGGCTATAGAATATAAACATTATTGAAGTAATTGATTTGCCAATATTCTTTTGCAAAAAACCAGTAAAAATTTAATGCAAGTGCTGCAGCTCTTTTGAAGATTACATCAGATCTGCCATAATTATTAAAAAAAAAAAAAAAAAGCTTTGATGCATTTCATCCTTTAACTATGTCTATCTCAAAAGGGCATGTTGACTTGTGGTTCTTCTTCTTCTTTTGGCTTTTCCCAGTTAGGGGTCGCCACAGCGGATCACCTGTCCGCTCATGATTGGCAGTGGAGTTTAATGGTGTTGATCTGCCAGCCCGGCATCCAACCTTCCACAGAAGGCACTCACATGCACACACTCATGCCTAGGGCCAATTTAGAGTGTCCAATCCACCTACAGAATGTCTTTTGGATGTGAGAGGAAACTGGAGCTTCTGGAGAAAACCCACGGGACCACAGGGAGGACATGTACACTCACCACAGAAGGCACCCCAGCCGAGGATCGAACCAGAGAGTCTCTTGCTGTGAGGTGGCATGTTGACTTGTGGTTAAGGCTTGGAATTTGTTCTCATACAGTCCTAAATGTGGAGATGTTTAGCTTTAGTGGTCAAGTATAAAATTTAAAACCAATTTAAAGTGATTGTAAAGTAATGAAATTAAGTTAAATATCATATTAAAAGGAGGCCATATCCAAAAGTGGGAAAGTGGTGTGCTGAGTGCAGGTGTTATGCATAATTCAAATTAACCTATGAAAAAACACCAAAAGAGATTAACCATGCAGCTTGAAAAAAGAGGATAATAAGAAACAATATTAAAGTCCAGATCTCTATAAATGAGTTCTACTTGAGCCTTCAAAGCTGTGAAATGGATGTTTGCCTCTAATTCAAGAACATGTAAAGAACCTCCATAGAAATTGTCTACAATCCCTGATAACCAGCAATCTGTTCTTCAGCTTGCTTATCAGATGTTCCTGAGGAAGAGCAAAACAGAAAACCTGTCGTTATTCAGTCTGAGTTACTGAGGACGTTAGCCCATCTCTGCTGGATATTTCCAAGAAAAGGATTTTCAAAAGAAGACGTAGACTCCTTTACAGGGTCATTAACTTATGACACCTGTATGGATGATCAAGAGGGCTCCTCCAATTCATGCTGGAAAATACCACCTTGGGCAATATCCTTTTATTAATGCTCCAGTTGACTGTGGACCAACTAATCCCCCTCTCAGGACAATAAAGTATTTTTTGAGGCTTACTGTTCTGCACTCGCTAACTTCTGGGTGGTTCCTCCCACTGACTGTGTTATAAATTTGGCTGCCAGGAGGTCATGACAGGAACTGGACTCCACTGAGGCTGGCCCTAGGTAACCAGATAAAATGCTTCATACCCTAAGGGTAGACAGCACTGGTTCAAGAGGCCTCCAAAATTGTAGCAACTGCAAGTAAAGGGGAACTATTGATGCAGTTGCTGTCCAGCTGCCTCACAAGTAGTTAAAAGCATTGGACAGGATGGAGAATCATGCCTTTGCCTCTACCTTTGCCCTGAAAGCATTGAACTATGCATTACACAAGAATTGCTTCTAAAGAGATTTAGCAATACATACTTTAGACCCTTTGCAAAAGCCACCCATGGCTGAGTATGGAAAGCAGATTAACAATGTTCAGCATGATATTCATGAGTTTTAGTTTCTTCATGTGATTGTTGTATAATGCAGAATAGGGCAGCCAAAGCAGTGGGGACAGGCATTTCACTAAAATGTCATGCCTGACTCAGTCTTTCTGATTTTCTTGGCAATTTCAAGGCATCCTTCACCAACTCCCCCTTGATGTTTCCTGCTTGTTTGATCCTGTGATGAAAGATGACCCTTGGTATGGCACCCATGTTTCTGATGGACAGAGGTCAACAGTAAGTAAAGTAATACCCAATAACATACCCCCCACTTAACCCATAGCTACTTCCTTACTAACATACCCCACCATGTAGTGGCATCCATGGTACTCTGGGACAAAACTGGATTGGGTTGCATGGCTAGGCTTATAAAGACCCTGGTGGTCATTAGCTTAGTATAAACCTATGAACTAGTTACTAATTCATTTCAAGCATTATACTAGACCACTGAAGCTAAGCAGCTCCTCCTTTAGGACAGTATGAGAACGATCAATTTCAAGCCTTAAACATGAGTTAACATGCCCTTTCGAAATAGATAGTTAAAGAATGAAATACAACAATCAAACCTTTTTTTAAATAATTTTGGTAGGTCTGATGAAGTCTTTACAAAAGCTCCACAAATGTGATTTTTACTGTTTCTTATAAAAAAAAATAATATTGTTAAATCAGTTACTTCAATAATGTTTATACTCTCTAGTCTTTTTCAAACCCTTTTTTACTTGATTGTCAAATGTTTCTCTAGAGTGCTTAACTGTTTTTAAAAATAATTTTAATAATAATATCGTACCAGTTAGAACAATAGGTAGCCACACCCGAAAGCACACCAAGTCAATCCCACCATGACATCATGGATGAGAAAATAAAGATTAAACCACCCCTTCCAGTCCTCCTGTGACCAACTGAGTGGATATTGACTTGAAAACACCCTTTAGGTCAAGGATATAAACCCAGCTTGTCTATTTGTTTACTCAGTCTATACTAAGCAGTGCTCATCTGCCAAATAAGAACTTGAAGAATGAGAACTGAGCACCTGTGTGTGTTTATAGCATCATTTTGAGCATTAAAATGTCTTTTATTACCCGCTGGACCACCCATAGAAAAATCCCTGAATCCTCCAGGGAAACATCAAGAAGGACCTCCAGAGGAATATCCAGAGCCAAAAGAGGATCCTTGGACAGCCAGTATTCACCCAAGATCCTCCATTGAAATGCACAGCAAGTAGATACAGTTTCTAATACAAAAAAATAAGAAAACAGAGGAAATATACAACAGAGGATTAGTAATGCATAAGTTAAATAGAAACTGAAGTCATGGATATCTGTAAAGTGAAGGATTTAGTGTAGAATGCCCAGCATAGTTAATGTTGCAGCATGATGGAGCAATGAGTCCCCAGGTTAAGGAGAAACTGGTGGAGTGGGAGTTGTGAGGACTTGCCACATGGTGATGCTCTAGCACCTTCTGTTGGAGACCAGTATAAAAGTTGAAGTTGCAAAGCAAGTGCAGCAACTCTGATGCAGGCAATGGTGAAATGATGAGTTAGTGAGTTCCCAATGAAGGAGCAGTAGATGAAGCAGACTGCATTTCAAGGATATGTCAAAGGAAGATTTATTTTATTTATTTATTTTACATTAGTTGACCGGGAGTGTCCGGCTGAGCCATTGCCCTTTTTCAGAGGAGGCCCAGGGAGAAAAGCTCCAAAGATATACAATGCAATAAAAATAGCAATACAGATACATTTCAATAAAAATAGCAATAGAGAATTTTGATAGTTAAAATATGTAAGCTACATACATGTATATTGTTAACAGATAAAACAGTACTATAAACAAGAAGGAGAATGCTAAAAAAGTAGAATAAGTTGTATGTTCTGGTTTAAAAAGAGAGTTGAGTAAATATAAGGTTTTGTATGCAGAGTAGCAGAAACTTAAAAGGTTACATAGGAATTTCAGGGAGCAGAGTATAGAAGAAGCTTTGGAGGTTGCATAGGAAGCACAGGATGAAGTCGTTAATGGTAAGTTTTAGTAATTTAGTTTGACTTTACTATAATATATTTTATATATATATATATATATATATATATATATATATATACACATATATATATATATATATATATATATATATATATATGTATATATACATATATATATAAAATATAATATAAGATATTCTGGAGTTTTCTGTAGAATACTCACAGAAGGGAATCTCAGCCTACAACAAAATCATCTAAGGGAAGACCTGCTTGATAGTGATGGATAGACATGTTAAGATAGACAAGAGCAATAGATCACATCAAATTTGACAATTTAAAATGTTAATGTGGTAAAACAGATGACCACAATAATTATGACAATTAATAGAAATTCTTACAGAAACAGGATACATTACTATGTGTCTAAATTAAAAATAGATAGACTTAAAACAAAAAAGGAGCAGTATTGGAAAGGAAGGGAAGAACTAGAATGTCATATGGAAGTATAGAATAGAGAACAGTATAAAGTAATTAAGACAATTAGAATACAAACGTGTCACTATTAGAACAATTATAGAAGAGGAAACAAATAATAAAAATTATTTATTTATTTATTTTCATTTGTTTACCGGGATGGTCCACTGGTCCAGAAGTGCCCATTTTCAGTGGAGGCCTGGGGAGAAAAGCTCCACATTTGTCAGTACACATACAGTACATATTTTATATTCAAAGACATTTAGTACATACTAGTATCTGCTTATACAATTGGTGAAAAGTACTTACAGTAAAATGTACTTATATCTATGACAGTATACATGCAATACGGAGAATTTAAATGAGACATTCCATACATCAAGTTTTAGCTCACGTAGATGTAAGTAGAACACTACATGCAGTAGGTGCGAAGTAGATGCAGGAATTATCTAGAGTCTGATAATTGAACATTTTACTCATTTAGGTGGTGTTATAAAAGAGAGACAGGCTAACTGAGCACTGTTAGAGAATTCAGTTAGTCAGCTGGCTTTGTAGCAGATACAAGTGGTGGTATGATAGTGAGGTAGACTTTGTGGGTACCTGAATGAGTACGCCAGGATAAATATTAGGACTAATTTACTGTTGAAATAGTCTATAGGGGTTAGTAAGAGAAGGAGCTAAACAGAAGGGGAGGCAGAGTAGGTAAATAGACATAAGGATATGTAGAAAGCTACTACAGGGGTAGAAAGGGGGAAGGGAAGTAGCTGTGATAGTTGGAGTTAGGTTATATGAGGTGTAGTATTAGCACATGTGCACAGCCACAATGAGGTGAGGTGTTGTTTCAAGGATGTCTTGAAGAGAGTTGCTGAGCAGGTGGATCTAAGTGTTGGGGGGAAGGAGTTGCACATTTTGTGATGGTAAAGTAGTAAGGCATTTGGCCGGCTGAGAGTTTAGATTTTTCTACATTTAAAAGTAGTTGGTTGGATCTGAGAGGTCTGTTTGGATGGTTTAGAGTGAGAGGGCAGTTTGATGGGTTGTAGATGAGTTTATGAGCTGTGGTTAGTTGAGTACAAGAGAGATAGTTGGGGAGTTTAAGCTTGTGCAATGATAAGCAGTGGTGGGATGAGTAGGAAACATTAGTTACAAACCTAGCAATTGTGTTCTAACATGAATCAAGTTTAAATTTTAGGGAGAACTGTATGCTTGTGGGGAGAGGGGCACCATATAAAAGAGAGTGTAACAGGAAAGAACAGGCAAGGGATAGTCAGGCTGATGCATTGAGTAGATGCTTGTGTCAGTAGAGGGAGCTGAGGTTTTGGTGAATTTTTTCTCATTGGACTGGATGTGCATGTCGAATGTGAGGTTTTTGTCTATGATGACACGTAGGAGTTTTGTGCTAGTTCCAATGTCAACGGTGGTGCCATTTAGAGATTGAATGGTGAAGTCCTCTTTTTGTAGGGATGTGGACTTTTTGGGAACAAAGATTACCAGTTTGGTTTTGTTGGGGTTCGGGACAAGATGATTATTAGTTATCCATGTTTTGGTTGAGGTGAGGGTGCTTTGTGTGAGGAGCTGTAGTTCAGAGGAGGAGTTTGCAGTGCATATGATAGTGGAGTCATCTGCATACTGGATACTAGAGCACTGAGTGAGTGTGGTGTGGAAGACATTGATAAATATGCTAAACAGAAGGGGGCCTAAAATGAAGCCTTGAACACCAGTGGAGGTGTGTGGGAAAGGGGAGTAGGAAGTTTGCCATTTAATTGATTGTTGCCTGTTAGTAAGGTTGTTGGAGAACCAGTTTAGACTGTGAGGTGAGGTACCTAAGTCAGAGAATTTAGTTAGTAGGAGAGAGTGTGATATAGTTTCAAAGGCTTTGAAAATGTCTACAAAGAGAAAAGAGATGACTTTTCCAGCATCACAGGCTCAGTTGACTGTATCCATGAAGGATATGAGGGCAATGGTGATACTATGTCCTGGCATAAAACCATGTTGAGTGGGGGAGAGGATGTGGTTGTGAGTCAGATGGTGAAAAAGTCAAGTATGAATACATTTTTCCAGAATCTTAGAGACGGATGATAGTACAGCAATGGGGCAGTAG
Organism: Protopterus annectens; assembly: GCF_019279795.1. NCBI lineage: Eukaryota > Metazoa > Chordata > Ceratodontiformes > Protopteridae > Protopterus > Protopterus annectens. The sequence continues at coordinate 533,670,489 of NC_056738.1, read as the reverse complement.
TTGGTAGTGTCTTTGTTGGAGCCACCCTTATGTAGAGGGAGGATGTAAGCTTTTTTCCAAATGGTGGGCATATAGAATTCCTGGATAGATTTGTTAACAAGTATGCTGATAGGGTAAGTGACAGAGCTGGCTGATATTTGCAGGAATTTGGGAGGTATATTGTCTGGGACATTTGTGCATGGCTTGAGTTTTAGAAGCAATTTTTTAATAGTTACGGTGGGTATAGGTAATAGAGCTGGGAAATGAGGGTATACTGGTATTTGTTGTAGATGTGTTCATAGGTTCATAGGTAGGTACTAGGCTATCTGCCCGAAGTCATTTATAAGCCTAGCCAGAATGTGTTGGCTTTCGCCACCCCCTTAGATTAGATCCCTGTGCCTCTGTCCAGCAGAGCCATTGAAGTGATCCCTGGGGTAAACTTTCTGTTTCCCATCCACTCGTCAAGGTTTCTCTTGAAGAGGGTTAGCGAGGAGCTCTGCCTAATGTAGATTGGAATCTTGTTCCAGAGCATGGGAAGTCCCTGGGACAGGAATCTATCTCTCCAGCACGTCCTATTTATTGTTGTGGTGAGGCTTAGATCCCTGGAGCGTGTGGTTCGAGGGGATATGGTTTTCTTTAGGTGGAGCATGTCCATCAATTCTGGGTTGGATATGGCCTTGTATGTCAGTCAGAGATCACCTCTGAGTAGGCGGTATGCAACTACGTACAGCTGGAGTTTCTTCAGTCGAGCTGCATATGGCATCTGCTTGAGGCCAGTGATCCTCTTGGTGAGGTACTTCTGTGGTCTTTCCAGTTGTTGCAGGTGTCTTGTAAGGTACATCCCAAATGGGGCATTGTACTCTATGATGGGTCTGATGAGTGATGCGTAGAGGGGCAAAGTGACCTCTTTCAATCTGGATGCAAACCCTTTTGTGATTAGGTGGGCCACATAGAAGGATTTTCTAACCACTTTGGCAATGTGATTATCAAAGGGGAGGTTACTGTCTACTTGGGTCCCCAGATCCCTGATGTCTTCCGTATTTAGGTGGCTACCACCTATGTGGTAGTTTGTGGGTACTTTGTTTTTTCAAAAGGGGATGACTATGCACTTTTTGGCATTTAGCTTGAGGCCATGGTTTTGATACCAGGTATCTGTCTCAGTGAGACCCTTTTGGAGGATGCCTGTGTTAGCCAGAGAGTCAATTATAGCCCCTAGTTTGCAGTCGTCTGCAAAGGTCAGCCATTGTCCTCCTGTGCTTGCCTGTACCTCTGAGAAGTATAATTAATATATATAATTATAATTAATGTATTTATGTGCATTTAAATACTGAACGTTACATGTTAGTTTTACTGTTATTTTATTTTACTTATATATATATATATATATATATATATATATATATATATATATATTTTTTTTTTGGTTTTATTTCATGATGACATATTTTTAATATTTAGAACGTTTCTTGTTATAGTAAAGTATTTAGATATTTAATGTGTCTTTAAGAAGGTGGTTAAGCAGGTTTGTTGTAATTGGATTGGTTAATCAGATGCACCTGAACTTTTTTATACGTGTCTTGAATGTTAATATTATTTCTGAGGAAGTTTGCACATTGTGCAAATGAAAAGCGCTTCAAATTAAATTTCAGTTAAAGCTTCGCTTGGTTTATTACTTTGACTACTGCAGTGACCGGTTTCTTGAATTTGTAGTTTTTTGTGCTTTTTTGGTTACCCCTCTGAGAAGTATATGGTGGACAAGAGTGGTCCTAGGACTGATCCCTGGGGAATGCTACTTGTAACCAGTTTAGAGTCAGACCTAGCTCCCGCAACTCTTACCATGTGGGCTCTGTCCGTGAGCCAGTTTGCAACCCATCTCGTAATATAGGGGTTTATGTTCAGGCTGGTGAGCTTGTCTATAATACCTAAGCAGGGAATGGTGTTGAAGGCCTTTGCGAGGTCTAGGTAGGCTGTGTGGACCACCTTTCCCTTGCTATAGCCTTGGTAACTGCCTTAAAGAAGTCCACCAGGTTTAGGAGGCATGATCTGCCCATAACAAAGCCGAACTGGGTAGTGTCCAGTGTTTGGGGGTTTCCAATGTCTCTGTTAAAGAGATCCATGATGATGCGCTCCATAGCTTTGCAGACCAAGCTAGTCAGGCTTATAGAGTGATAGTTCATGGGGTCCATTGTGACTCCAACTTTGTGGAGCAGAATAATCGTTGCTGTGCGCCACTCTGTGGGCACATAGCCTGTGGAGAGGCTGAGTTTAAACAGTGTGTTTACGTTTGGGGTTAGTTCATCTTTGAGCTCATGTAGGGCGCAGCATGGGACACCATCCAGTCCCATTGATGCTGTATTTTTGGCTTTGGAGAGGGCTGTTTTAACCTGAGTGTCTGTGATTTCAGGGGCACTACATTCTTCTGGTATAATTATGGGCCCTTTTGGGGGAGAGAGGGGGAGTGAAGTTTGCACTGAACCTGTCTGCCAGGATGTTGGCTATATCGGTCGTTTCAGTGTATTTTGTGCCATTCTGCACTAACTCCAAGCAGATCTGAGAATTGCCACTTAGATTCTTGACATAGCAAAAGAATGCCTTGTGGTTATCTTTGGAGTCCATGGCAATTTTTCTTTCGAAGCTAGCCTTGGATGATTTTATGAGGGAACGTAGTTCCTTGCTGATACTTATCAGGAATGTCTTCCCTTCTTGGGATTTTACTCTTTTCTGTACTAGTTTCCTCCTTCTATTGTATAGCTTGTTTATGGCAGGGGTCCACCAGACTGGTTTCCTTTTCTTGGAGGAGTGAGTCTTGGTTTTGTTTGGGATAGCATGATCCATGCATTCTTGTAGGTGCCTGTAGAGTACATTAGTAAAGGATTTTGCAGCTTGGACAGCATTATCCTTTAGCATGGGGGCTTTCAAACTTCCCACCTCAGTCTTAAGTAACGTGAAGTTTGCTTTTGAAAAGTTTTTCACTGTGGTTTCTTTGACCGGGGGTGGTGGCAGAATGTGGATATCCAGAGTGATTCATTTATGGTCATATCTAACCAGCGAGGGGTTGACCTCTGGTGTGAAACACCAGTTGCCCATGTTGGTGATGACCAGGTCCAATATGTTGTCACCTCTGGTGGGGGTGTTAACCAGCTGATCCAGGGCATTTGAGTTTATAAATTCTAGAAAATGTTGGGCAAGGGAGTTTGTACTTGAGTAGTTCTCCCAGTTAATGTTTGGGTAATTGAAATCACCCAATATCAGTGTGTTTGGTAGGACCTTTATGTTTCCCAGTGTTTCTAAGAATGCGGAGTGGGGGTCCTGGGATATGGTGGGTGATCTGTAGCAAGCTATAATTTGAATAGCAGTTTTGCCCATTGTTAGTTGCACAGGGATGATCTCTGAAGCATTGTGCTGTGCCACTAACCTGGAGATGTGGGTATCCTTGATGAATATGGATACTCCCCTGCCTTTTGTATTTCGGTCCGGATTTTGTGGCCGAAATGTGTGGTATGAGTTGTTGCCTGGTAGTGCTGGGGTGCTCTCTGGAGCCTTAAACCAGGTTTTTGTTACTGCACAAATATCGATTTTCTCCATACCAGGAGTGCCTCGAGTGCATGCATTTTGAGGTTTAGACTTCTGGCATTGAGTAGCATTACCCTCAGTTTTTTGTTACTTGTGCTATTTACGGCAGTGGGTTTGTCTTTTGAGCCTTGCCTAAAAAAGGCACTATGGAGGTGGCAAGAGCCTTGGCCAGTATTTGAATGCCTACGGGTGACAGGTGCAAGCCGTCTCTAGCGAAGCAGCGTGGCTTGTCAAGCATGTCATCCAAAGGCTGACAGACACTGGATCCCCTTTGAATGACACCAGAAGCTTAGTCAATTGATGAAATTGATAATTTTTTCTCTATACCATGGTATCATTCTTGGTGAGGGCAGGATGCTAATCAGGGTCAGGGTCATACCGGCCTGGGCTACGTGATCAGAGAGCTCCTCCATGTCTCTTTTCATGTAGTCCAGTGAGGTATGGTGGTCATTCACACCAACATGGACAATGACAGAGTCATATTTGTACTTGTTCTGGAGTGATCTGAGTGCTTTTGTTATGTGGCAGATCCTGGCACCTGACAGGCAGCTAACAGTAACCTTCTCCTTGTTCAGCCTAATGAGTGGGACGTCAGTGTGCCTGACTATAGAGTCATCTATTACTAATGTGTTGGGTATGTTATTTTGCCTAAAGGGCTTTGATTGTGTGGCACACTGGTTTTGTGAAGTATGTGTTTCATGGTTTGTGTTGGGGGGGTGGAGGTTGCTTTGGATGTCTGCTTTGGAGGTCTCTATTGCTTTTGCAGATTTTTATTTAGAGCCTCTGAGTATGTTTTTGTGTATTTATGTGTGTTTTTTGCCGGTGCTAGTTTCATAGGTCTATGTGAGACTGGTGGTGTGATGCAAGTAATTCCCTTCTCCTCTTGACTACCTGGTCCAGTCTTGGGTTGAGAGAGCTTAGCCTCCAGTTTGGCTGTATAATTGCATCTCTCACATGTATTAGTGTTTGGTGGAAGGAGGAAAGGGTTGTCTGTGTACATAAGGCAATTGTAACATTGCCTCAAAATGCCCAGATTCACCAGTTGGACTGGAGAGTACACATGAAACTGCCCTTTGGACATGCCTGGATAGGTACAGTGAACTGTTTTACTGATTGGCTGGTAAGGTCAAATAGAGAGCCTTGTCCTTCTCTACAGTATAGGTGGTCTAGTGCTATGGTTTATTAGTGCTTGCTATGAGTTTTAAGCAAGTGTCAGGATGAGAAGTGAATGGTTTGAGTGCTCAAGTTGAAAGTTTGTCTAGTTTGTCTGTGGTGGACAGGTCGGACAGGGGAAAGGTAGAAGAAATGCCAATAAATATTAAGGAAAAGTACAAAAGAAGCAATTCATTGACCCCAAAAAGTTTTACAGAGAACTTGGAAACAAAGCAAACTGAATGAAAATACCACCAAAAAATAAACACATTTTGGACAAAAATATATGAAGATCCTGTGGAACATAAACTGTAAGGAGCTCATGCAGAGGTTATGAAATTGGATGAAGTAAGGGCCAGATAAAATGAAATTGGGAAAAGATCCTAACTAAAAAACATTGGGCCCAGACACTGTATCTTACTTTATGGTAAAATTATTAACATCCTTGCATTAACATTTACCCCCGAGTAAGAATTCTATATGTGCATCCTGAACGGACATTTACCTGGTTAACAGGAAAAATGATACTTCGAGATTAAACCTGCAAGCCATCTTAAAAAGTACAGAACAATAACTTTTCTTCCAATGACACAAAAAGTATACACTGGGAGCTGATGCTGACAGAGTTTATTTAGAAAAGAAATTGGTTATGGCAATAGAACAAAAGAGTAACAAAGGAAAGTCATATGGAAAAAAAATCATTTACTAAATAAAACTAACAGATGTCTCCCTTTTTACAAATTTCTAATTATGGCATGGCTAGATTACAAAAAAGCTTTGGACAGCATCCCACATTCATGGATAAAAGACAAGCTAAAGGGTTAAAAGGTGACATAGACAAACCATTTAGTAAAAATTCCAAGAAAAAACATGGCCCAAGCTAGAGTTCTCACTGATGCCTTAAGCATCCTGTAGTGAAGGCCCATGGGATATAGTATGCAAATGACCCCTTATGGACATAGTGTTTCAGCTACATGTCTTGTGAATGCCAGTCACTTGTAGATTTCATGCCTTAGTGGTTAAAAGGATTGCTTACAGATGTACAAGATGAACAATACAGTGATGAGTTGTGTTATACTGACCATGAAACAGTGGCAAAACCACTTTCCACCTAAGCTGTGACAGAGTAAATTATTATTATAAGCATAAAAATTCAAAGCGGAATCTTCAAGGGTGATTCTTTGCTACTGCTGCTTATTTTGTCTTGCCTTTAGCTCATTAAGCTGTTTACTTAACATCTTAGTCCATGGTTATAATTTGTATCTCAGAAAACAACCCTTGTTAAAGACTTCCCATCTACTTTCTGTGGATGACTTAAAATTGTATAGTCCATTAGATGAGGAGTTGAAAGCACAACTGCAAATTTTTAACACTTTCTCGGATATAAGAATGTCATTTGGTCTTTATAAATGTGGAAAAGCAACCCTTTAAAGCAGGAAAACTGCAGCACCAAGAAAATATCTACCTGCAACATGCAAATAATGGTTAAGGTGTTTACCTTACAGACACAAGATGCAGGGTTTGATTTTCACATGGGTAATTGACTAGGCTTATAATGTCCCACAAGGGTAGTTAGCATAGTACTAATTTATAAACCCATGTAATATAATGGAACTTGAGCAGGAGGGAATATATCAATATATGGGAATTGATGAAGGATCAGCAATAAAAATGAAGAAATATGAATAAAACTCAGTAAGGAATACTCTGAAGTCTAAAACTAATATTTAAAAATGCCTTGATATCTAGAAATAAAGTTGAATTCATAAAACAATTTGCTTTTCCTGTACAAATTTAGTTTTGGGGTGACTGGCCCCAGAAGTTATGGTATCAGTTGGGCAGAAAAACAAAAGAAAATGTATCAGAATCATTAAATGATATGCAAAATCTGGTGTACACCAACATTATATATTCCTTGTTCTAAAGGAGGTATTGGATGCCTTGAAAATGATTAAATTTATACATCTGCAGTCTTGAGACTATATGCATACCTTCTGACCTTACCAGATACAAACATAGTGAAAGTTTTACATCATCAGGTGTCTAAGATGACTCAATGCATAGCTTAGAAGAAGCATATCCTTGTCCTGCAGGAATGAAAATTAAACAAGTGGACAAAAATCAAGAAGCAACTGAATGTGCCAAAAACAAAATATAAAGAGAATGATCACATGGGAAGGAACAAATGTGGAAAAGGCATAAATATTGTGGCAAGTATAGAGATCTCCTGGGACAACCTCATTTTAATCAGGATTTGACATAGGAATGCTTAAGGAGAGGTGAACTGAAACCAAAATATGAAAGCTTAATAATAGAAGCCTGGTATGATTAATTACATACACATTCGTTACAAAGTCCATTGAACAAAATGGCAAAACAGACATATGCAGGCTCTTTTCAAGAACTGGAAACAGTCGCACATCTTGTTGCTGGGTGTGATACACACGGCAGAGAGCCATTATACTGAAAGGCACAGTAATGTGGCAAGACTGACACATTGGTGATGTTATACAAACACTACAGTATTGAAATAGAGAAGCACTGGAAACAGGAACCACAAAGCATTGTAGAAAATGAAGTTTATATGACATGGGATCGCCCTTTAACAACAGTTCAAAAAATTAGATGTGAGAAACCATATATAGAAGTCCAGTCAAAAAGACAAAAGAAGCACTGATCAGTGAAATTTCTGCACCCACTGATTTGTCTCTCTGTACATAAGACACTAGTAATCAGATAACTGTTTCCAGGAAGAAACAAGAGCAATGTGGAAGGATACCCAGACAGTTCCAACAGAAGGAGCATCAGGGATAATAAAAGAATTTCCGCTCTAATTTTGATATGCTACTGAACTCTGAGTTACAGGAGTAGCCAGCTTTGGGCATATGGCAAGTGCTTTGAAAAGCACTTTTGGCTAATATCCAAGACTGAAACCATACTAATTTCATGAGCTTTAATCATACCCTGACTTGAGAATATGGATCTATTCCCATCATGGTATTAGAAACCGAAAAGCCTTGGAGAACTGAGGTTAAACCATAAACTACCCGATTTCCTTCACCACCTGCAATATGAGATGCATTCTGAGAAATAACATCCATTAGAAGGGGAGAAAGGTATCGCTGTGGCTACATCCTTTCCCCTTTACCTTGCACATACTGAAACAGATTTCATTACTAACCTTCAAATTTTCTTTCAGAGCTGTAATTAAGTCAGTTGGTGTCACTTGCAAAGCCCTCATCTAGTGCCCTGCCTCTTGGAGCCTATCTTGAATGATTAGAAATTAACATGGCAGTTTGAACTTATTGCATAAATTCAGGGTTATTTACACTTGTATGCAAATTATGCTTAGTTATACTTATGTCTATGAATTGCAGTGATATGGGAGTGTGTAAGGCAACAAGTCCTTGTAACTAGGCCTCCAGTAGTCATGAATGGATTGCTGACAGTGTTGGAGATTGCAGCAGACCTCAGCTGTCTGTGACAACTGTAGTAATTCTCTGATATCCCTATGGGAAAATAAAATCTTATACAGTGAGTCTGCATAATCCCTTTCCATCCAGCATACCGTGGCATACCTCATCACCTCAAATCACTTGCTAATTTGTTTAAATTCATAGTGACATACACAGGAAGATTAGTTTAAACATGTAAGATGCACACCACACCATATGAATTAACACAAGACTTAAGATGGGTTTAGAAAACGTCACTCATTCATTTCTAGCAAGCACTTCCGATAATTTTATCCATATATTCAAGCAATTCAATCCAATAATAAAATAACTGTATGATTTTAATCTGTAACTTAGAAAACTATCAGATAAATTGCTTAGCCACAAAAAAAAAATTATTTTTTACCTAGTACTTGCAATAACTGAATGCTAATATAATATAATAGTAGTGGTACCTTTCATGAAAAACCACTACACAAGTGTGAATCTTGGTTCTGGTTTATGAATACCACCCTTAGTGTTAGTAAAATAAGAGGTTGTGACAACCATAAAATACTGATTTGCTTGTTAAAAACACTGATATTCCAATCCCATTCAAGAAGCTTCTTTATGGGTGCAGTAGTGTATTAAATGTGTATGTGAGAAGGTGTTCCTAGTAAAATGAAAACCTCTTTGTGGGGAAGAGAACACTCTGAATGTTAATGGAAGCTGACAGGGTAGATCCTGACATATTAAATGTTCACATCCTCCTCATTGTTTTGGGAAGTGGGGGGGATCGATTTGCTTGTGGAAGCAGTTGTCATTTGATCTTGGATAAATTATCTTGGAAAAAGACTGGTATATGTGAATCTGTGAGCAACAATCTTTAAGATACAACTTAAGGCAGATTTGTTTGCAAACATCAAAATATTACATTGTTAGAAAGCTGTTCTTGGTGGAGACAGCTTAAGTGAAAGCAGTCACGTACTACTGCCCTCTAATATATAAAGTTGTCTGTCTGGCCTGTTGGGCAGTGTGCCTTTGTGCTTGTACGCACTTATCTATATGTCCACATGTAATGGTGTGTATGCTTGTGTATGTATGTAACACAAGTTTAAAACATCAGCTTGGACAAATTACTTCATCAATGTCAAATATAAAAGTACCTAACCAAAAGTTTTGTAGAGAGAATGGTAGGCTGTGTGTAAAAGCAACTGAGTACAAGAAGCTTATTAAAATTAAATAAATTATAATTTTGGCTTGTGGTGGTGGTGGTGCAACAGTTAGCATTGTCACCTCACAGCAAGAGGTTCTCCTGTTCAATTCTCAGCTGGAGCGCCTTCTGTGTGGAGTGTGCATGTCCTCCCTGTGGTCGAGTGACATATAAAGACATGCAGGTAGGTGTGTGCGTGAATGGGTTTGCCTTCTTTGAAGGTTAGGCATCGGGCTGTCAACTTGGCACCATCAAAATCCACTGCCAATCATTATCGGACCGGAGTTTCGCTGTGGTGACCCCTAACTGGGAAAAGCCGAAAGACATTACTATGTTGGCACATGCATCGAATAGTTCAAGTTCTCACATTTAGGTTTTTATAGTGTTTAATTACCTAAATACTTACAAACTAGGAAATGGACAGCTTTATACAGAAAGCTAATAGAAAAAATAAACCACCCTGATGAATTAAATGTGTAATGGACAAGTTCTTACTGAACATAAACAAACTGAGTGGCAATGTAAATGCTAATAAATAACCAAACAACATAATGCTATAATTTAGAAATGTAAACTAGACAGAAGTCTATACGAATCAATTGTCTTTGAACTTAAACATCAAAGAATGTCTTGTTAGGTAAGGAAGCAAAAATGCAATGGTCTCATTCATTAAGGTATCATCCATTAAGCAAAAATCTTCCCATTTAGATGAAAATATCTTGAAGGTAATTCAAGGAGCAGTGTCATGTGATACTAAATTCCCCATAAAAGCAACAAAATAGAAAACAGAAATGAAATATATCCTCTTCCATTATAATAGTATTTTAAATACAGAGGACACCATTTCCAAGATCTTACAAAATATGTTGAGTAGAACCATTTAGAATGTCAAATGAAGAAACTGTTGTATAGTGTTTTTGCAGATGCATAAGCTGACTAAATCTTAAAATCATCCCATGCACATAAATGTCCATCTGTCTGCCAGACTGGACAACACTATGTAGCCAGAACAGCCCATCTTCAGTTCCATGATATTCAAGGAAAAAAAAAATCATTGCAAGTTTTTGGCCACTGCTAACAAAACTAGGCTAACAAATGATATAACTTTCAGCAAAACAGAATCTGTCTCTTGGTAGAACTATAGTCCTAATGTTGTTCTCTTAAGTAGAAGTACTGGAGCTGTGCTACATTATTTTAGGGTAGTCTGCATAGTACTGCCCACTGATATCACTTGATAAGTTAAATAATAGTTAATCTGGATTGTTGGAGGAAATGTGTGAAGGTGTGTGTGCCTGCTGTGCATGGAAAATGAACAGAAAAGTCTTACTGTGGGGAGACATTTTTATTTGATCACAGTCCAAAATCAGTAATGCATCAAGTCAGTAATTGTTTACTTCAAGAGCTGAGATGTAGTCTATATCAAAGCAACTAATACATAAACACATAATATATAAGAAGCAACACAGCCTTTCTGCAGCATACATATGTAAGAGCTTGACTCAATCAGGTATCAACATAACAACAAGAGTCACCATAACACAGACCTAGTCACAGTGGGATATGTATTTTATACTGCTGAGGATTGCCATGTGTCAGAGGGCACTGTGTATACATGCATGTGTACTGCCTGCTACCATCTTCCCCATTGCATGTGAAGCACATATTGCATACACTGAACCATTATGCCACATGTACTACATGACTGCATCTGATGTGATTGTGTGCATTTATAGAAGCATAACACAGACAGATGAATAATGCCAAGGTCATGGACTAAAACTCCGTGACAAGAAATGCATTATAGTATCTTTCAGGAAACCTGCCACCCTGGCTAACTACCTCATTAATAAGACACCCGTAAGAGTTGACCCAGTAGTCAGGGATCTGGGAACATTTGTTGACTGCAATATGCCCTCTGACCAACACATGACCAAGGTAGTAAGAAACATTCTATGTTATCCAACTTATAAGCAAGGGCATGGCACCCAGGTTCATGGAAGTCATGGTGCTCGCTTATTCTGCCCTTATCAGACCCATCTTTGAGTATAATGTCCCCTCTGCATGTACCTGACAATACACATCTAACAGTTGGAACACCCACAAAGGTTCCTTACCAGGAGAATCCAGAGTATAAATGCATCGTCCTATACAGATTGTCTTAAATACCGATCTCTATACTCCGTGTCTTACACATTCCTGAGAGGTGATATATGCCTGGCAAACAAGACACTCTCAGATCTAACTCTGGACCTTTTGCACATCTGCAAAACTAACATCAGAACCACTAGACCCAAGCATTTAAATTTTACTTGAGACAGAAATAACACACACTGGTGAGACAGATGCATCTTGGAGGATCCCTATGCCCTCAGGAAAGTTTCCTCATCAATGTGAAGCAGATTCCATCCCTAACCCTACTTAAGTGTAACATGTATGGGAAATTGGAAATGCACCCTGGGTCTGGATTCGATGTCTCTGATAGTTTGTGCATTACTGTCTGCCTTTGTCTAACATTCCCTCCCATATAACTTCTAGAAAATTACTAACATGCCCCCTTCCTAAAAAATGCTGATATGTAGGGAAGCAATTGAGTTGGATTGCATGGCTAGGCTTATAAAGGCCCTGGTGGTTCTAGTGCATAACTATGAACCTATGATTAAGTGACCGTGAGGGTGTTGGTGGCATGACTACAGTTGTATCTCACATGCATTTCAAGTAATGCCATTTAGGTTTTATCTACTATTCAGAATGACACACATGCATACCCCCATATGGGAGCATCATATATGTCACAGTGTAGATGGTTGCCAAGAGGTGATAAGCAAATGTATGCATCATAGATCCTTGTATGCATAGTGACAGAGAAAGCAGTCAGCACAGAGGAAATATAGGACATGCAGTGACACTTGCATCTGCTATGCATATCTCTACACTACACGCAACAAAGGCCACTGAGACTGAAGTCAAGCTTGATGAAAAATACTTGCATAGCAAGCCATAAAAAATTTAGTAGAGCTAAAATGCATGACTGAATCTGTGTACTACCGTGGTGTTGGCATTGTGCTGGACCATACACTCACACTATGTAACAATTCTAAGTATAGAACAAGAGATTGTCACCATTTAAATTATCAGCAGCATTGCACTGTGAAGCATAGTTGCACAAGTACCCAAGACTATAGACCAGCAGAGTGGATACTCTAGTCTCTGCAAGAGCCAAATGTTCAGAAGGCATCCAGTATCACAGCCCAAAATGTGTATTTGCAGAGGTGACTATTGCTGCACTGCAAGAAAGATTCAAACACTAAGTGTGCAAGTCCACAAACCAAATGATTGAGCAGTATGCCTCTAGGAAGAGGCAAACCAATCTGTGACCAGTGACATTGACCAACAAGGTGGATGGTGGTTGGAGGTCACTAGCCTAGCACTATGTAGTTGGGGAGAGTCTTGCAAATATCAAAATGCATAGATCAAAACACAGTGCATACAAAGTACAAAGCAGTACATCAGTTCCATGATTGGTGTATCCTATTTAGGGCCTTGGACCAAAGCAAGGAAGCTGCATAGCTATTACCAGTGGTGTATCATAGCATGTCAAGCACACTTGCCTAAACAGTCAGTATATTTGCTTGAGGACAGACCTGCACTAGCAGTTCTCTTTCAGGTACAACAATTGTATGTAACAGATGTGACATGATGTCCTATCTCTTGCATACTTAAAGTGGATGCTGTAGCTACTGTTCCATTACTTGGAGTGCCCTCTGATTATTTTTTTTGGTGATCTCAGGGTCTGAGCAAAAGATAGCAAGTGTGTGTATTATGTGCATGATTAATCACTATGTGCACATTTTAAACATGATTAGTCGGGTCTATATTAGAACACCAAACGTTCAAAATTTCGAATGTTCTAATATCGACCCGTTTTCAGCTGAAACTATCAAAGAAACAGAAAACCAATTTTTTTCCTAGGGAAAGAATTCAGTTGTCCGTTTCTGTTACTTCGGTATTTTCAGTGCTGTGGTGGAAAGTTGTGGGTCGGGTTCAGGTAAGTGTGCGATTGTGTGGACGTGAGGGTTAGGGCAGGTTAGGGTTAGGGCGCGGGTCGGGTAAGTGTGCGATTGTATGGATGTGAGGGTTAGGGTGGGGTAGGTGAGTTAGGGTTAGGGCGCGGGTGAGGTGACTGTGCGATAGTGGCGGACCTTAGGGTTAGGGTTTGGATTAAGGTAAGTGGATAGTTAGTGGTGTATGTATAGTTTAGTGTAGGGTTAGGTGTAAGAGTTTAGGTGTATGTGTGTGGATTGCTGTTTGTTTGGTGTGCTTGTGTTGTGTGTATGTGTTTTGGAACAGTGATTTTTTTCCCTAGGAAAAAATTCGCTGTTCTGAATGTTCAATATTTTAAATTTTCAATTCATAGGGTTCGATATTAGAGCACTTGAAATTTTGAATGTTCGGTGTTCTAATATAGACCCGATTAGTCATGGAAGTGATGCCCCTCTTCCTTCTGCTACAGCTGCTGCAGTACTTTGCTGTATGAGAGTTGAGATCATTTGATTAAACTTTCTGTGTGATGCCTGTGTCTCTGTTACCTATGGGAATTCATATGTTGGTGAGTTGGATCATTTTCAGGAGTTCCCTGCTTGAACATGTGTACCATGTTCCTTAAAATAAGATGAGCACCTTTTGAGATTGCAGCACCAGGGGCACACTACATGGCACCTGAATCTGAAACTTCAGCCATTCCAACTTTTTTTTGTTTGTAACATGATGTGGCCAGACTGGCAGTCCTGGAAGTTTGTATAGAACACTTTGACCCTTTACATACGACATGTCACTAGTCATGCTGCATGTTGGAGTATTGTCTGGTGAGTGATCTGCACTCCTTTTCATTACATTATGCAGCATGAACAGCTTTCATGTGTATGTATGCAGAATACTGTTTACATCTGATTATAGTCATTTTACTCTATAGCAATACTGATGCATTTAGTCAGTGTGTGTGTGTGTGTGTGTGTGTGTGTGTGTGTGTGTGTGTGTGTGTGTGTGTGTGTGTGATGATGCAGGGTTTTACATCATTTAAGCAGATTTCAAGTAAACTGCACATAAAGGTGCAGGTATGCAGAGGTTATGGTGGATATTCATGGAACTGGTCACCATGAGTACATTACTACTAAATGCAGGTATCTGGTTAAAGTGAAGAACTACATGAATGTGCAAGACTTATGGCAGCAAGAAGAGTATAGCAGGAAACTTTACAGATACTCGGCCTGTCACTTGAGCAGATGCAAATTAGTCTCAGGATTTATTATAGGTTTTCCTGGTGGTGTTTTCACTGTTCTGTGGCACACTTGTTTCCTGGTGCAAATCTACATACATTCTGCGTTAAATGTGACCTGTTGCAATCCCAGCTATGAGGTCTACACCATCTAGAACCGAGGGATCAGAACAGATAATGCAATGTACTGCTTGTAAATATTCTTTTAACTTATCTGACTGGGACCTGAAGTATGCAACAGATGATTCTTTACTGAGTGCAAAGTGACTGAGACAAGAAACGGCACAAACTCAAAGCAATACGGCTTCCCCAAAAGAGATTAGATTACTCCTAAAGCAGATTAGGGAAAAGGACACTGTGCTGATAGGTCTCATGAATGGATCCCAGCTCTAAGAGAGAACATTTGATTTACTAATCATTCCCTGACCTATGGTTGAGCACTGGGGGAAAGTGTAATCACAGGCTTTAGTATAGAAATGGGGTTTATCTTCATGGGGGTTGAGTTACCCACTATGGAAGAGCGAGGATGCTTGAGATCTAGGGGTGCCTTTGAGAAGAGCTGTTGCTCTCGTTTCAAGAAAATCCAAATATGATGGCTGAAGCATCTTAAATAGATACTTCTAGGCAGGCTTCTAATAAGATTATTCCAGGCATGCATCACTATGAAATTGATCAGGGGCAGTATATGCTGAAGGTATTTCATCTTGGCTTGTATGCAAATGCTTGATGATCCCCTAGGACAAGCTGGAATCTGTTAAAGGGAAAGGAAGTTTCATCATTCCTTAATGTCAGCAATCTAAGCAGGGAAGTGAGTTGACATAAATCACTGGATATTTTTCCTATGTTTGCACAGTGCTTTCCTTGTATATCGGTGATCCTTCTCAAGAAACATGTCAACCATTCATTTTTCACAGTTCTCTTATTTATAAAAAAGTTGGTCATGCATAATACAAGAAGAAACATCTTCAAAATAATGTAGGACTGTTTAGATTGACTAGTCAGGATAAAGGCAGGATTCAAACATCACAGCTGTATGGAGACCCATGGCAGTGGAACAGACTTCCATACTGATGCCACCATATAAAATGTCTGTTTCCTTAATTCTAACAAATCCCTATATAGTATTGATGCACATGCTAACCGGTTCTAATCTGCACCTAAGTTTCACTGAGGCTAAGGTAATTTAACTGGATGTGTGCTCATATCTCTCAAGACTACATCTACTTCTAAAATAGATGCATGTATTCCAAATAGAGATCATGGTTTTACTCTCATGATATCTGCCTGCAGAGGAGCTAGAAAAGTATAAGTGGTTTATCTTTTGTCTGTTTTAAAACTTTTTTTACTATAAACAAACCTTGAAAATTCTTTGCATCGATCCCATAGACATAGGGGTGCACAAAGACCTCACAGAATCACATATTTTATCAGTAGTGATACGACAGCTGTTTGGAGAGCTCTAAATGTCCAGTTAGTAAACTGATAATGAAACAGAGAATGTACAACGGGACTTCCTGTCATGAACATATCATTAGGGAGCAGCATACACTAAGTGCAAACTAAGTATTAGAAGAAATTGTGTTATTACTTTGGTATGAACAAAAGCTACAGCAATTAAAATGGCAAGTCGTTTTTAAAAATTAATTTCTTTTTCAACTCTTTCTAAGACTTGATGCCATTCTGAAAAAATGTTCCCACATTTTATCACAGCTGGAAATGGGATAGACATCTCGCTGATGAAAAGGATGTGGCCATATTAAATATTTCCTTTTTGTTCAGTGTTAATATATCCAACATCTACACCCATGTAAAAGAAAGTTTTCACCACTTTCACTTTTAGATTGACATTATTTTGAAAAGCTGAATTCAATTTTCACCATGTTTTGTAAATTAGACTTTTAATCTAAAAGGTTATGAAGCACATGAAAAGAATGTCTAACATACTATCCAGCTGGTATAGAGAAAGGAGCAGATTAAAATAGTGTATTTATAATTTTATTTTACACAGAAGACTAGAAGAATATTCTTTAATGAAGTTTTGAAATGGGGAATGTGTGTAATAATTAACTTGTAGAACCAGCCTTGTACCTCAGTTGTAAAAGAATACATACACAATACAGGATAATGTAGTAATACCATAGTTGGACTTGTAATCAAACTGTGAGTGGGAAATTAGCCAGCACTGTGGTATATAGGGATAAAGCCCTAGCTATGGCAGAGCTGACATGGGTCAGTTATGTGAACTGAGCATCTGAGGTGCTGGTAAGGAGAGAGGATAATGGCCATCCTGTAG
This sequence comes from Protopterus annectens, assembly GCF_019279795.1. Taxonomy (NCBI): domain Eukaryota; kingdom Metazoa; phylum Chordata; order Ceratodontiformes; family Protopteridae; genus Protopterus; species Protopterus annectens. The sequence continues at coordinate 533,653,573 of NC_056738.1, read as the reverse complement.
GGCATTCGTCTAGGTAATCTCTATGAGGAGGCATGATTCACAGAGAGGTGCAGTCCTCTGACATAACAATGGATGCAAATGAGATGAGGAAATGAGTATAAATCATTACAACCCCCCCCCCCCCTGCAGCTGAAAGGATGACATGTGGTCATTAGATACCTTAATGATGCTAATCAGTCTCAACTCTCGTGGAGGAAGTCCAGGCTGAATCAGGAGAGGTAGGTAGACTGTATGATGGGGCAATAAGATAAGCAGGTGAGTGGCTGTGTTTTGGGAGAGGAACTCATGCAGGGGAGTTGAGTAAATGCAGGGCAAATTTATGCTTTCCTGGCAAGTAAGGTGTACTCAAGCTTTTCCAACACAAAGGATGTGACTACAATTTGACTTGCTTCTGTCCTTCTGGCAAATGCAGTTGCATTATTGAAAAATAGTTTTAGTATGATTAGAAAGAGAGGTGGGATATCATACTGAGATACCAAAGTTACTTTACACTAGGGATGAACTATGAACTTAAGCAGCATTTTTTTAACTGGCTCAATTTATAGTATAAAATGACCACCATTCGCCTCTCGTATACATATGCCTGGTTCCATAGTGCAGGGAGATGGAGAATTGTGCCAAGACACCAGGGATTTTTACAACCTTGGAAGCAGAGCACCCAGGGAAGGATAAGAGTTAAGGGGTGTGGCCAAGTTGCAAGGGGTAGTATGGTTTATGGGTCCCTCGTAGTGCGCACAGGCATGTGATGTTCCCAGTGGAAACCAGGAAAACTAACATCTGCTTCAGGATGGGGAATTGCTGCTCACTTGTACAAATGCTGGAAAACTAACTTTGTTAGCCCATTTTATGTCCCTTTTACTTGTGAAATGGTGTATGCACAGTAGATGCAGGAAACCCTTTTAATGACCCTTGATGGCTGCTTTTATGATGCCTCTTTGGATGATTCTCACCTTTTATGATGAGGGAGCAAGTAGGCTGATTCACTAAGAATGTGATTATCAGTAAGCAGTGTGGGCAAAGGGCATCAAAAAGAAAAACTTGTAGCCTTACAAAAACTGCTTTCCAGAGGCAGAGCAGTGGGAGCAGCCCACTGTGTGTGCAGACAGTAAATGAGTACATTGTTCCTGGGCACATGGTGTTTGGGGGTACAACTGGCCATTGCTGATAATGCAGAAGAGCAGAACTGGCATTCAGAAAACTGCTGCTGTAATGGTACTAGCAGTCATGAAGTGCTTTATGTGGCACTCTAACTGTTGCAAAACAGAAGCTTTGTTTGTCCTCAACTTATATTTAAGGGGCACGAGACTGGGGAGCTGTGCAGTGTGCCAGATAACTTGGTTATGCTTCTGGTAATTACCAGGTTAGAAGTCTTTTGGCACATCATTGCTTCAAAAGCATTCTGTAAAAAACTTACTAACAGGGCAAGCTGCTAGCTCTTTGTCTGTTTTAATAACAAGAATTAGATGAGCCTGTGTAAGGAGCTGCATGGGAAAGCCACAGTTAGTAGCCTCTGTGAGGAGCTCGGATAACTACTGTTGTGCATGTACCACTAGCCTCGTGAAAAGATGTGGAAGAATCACTTGCACTGACTACTAATGGGAGGAGTGAGCTTCTCTTCCTAGTTATGGACTTGCTCAGATTATCTCCGTCACTAACAGAACTGACAGTACTTAAGAAAGATGTACTCTTGACTCCTTGGATACTCTTCTTCAGCTCCAGTAATGTCTTCCTTGAGAGCCAGAGGTCCGACATCTTTTGTAACCATGTGCTGATATTCACATGCTGGACTCAGTACAAAGTGCATAAAATTCCCCCAGTAGGTGCATTTAAAAACATACACTTTTAATCCCACAGTCTTCAGTCAATTGCTTACATCTGACTAGACTCCAAGTCTGCTATTTTCAACATAAGCAGGTCAAATTTGTAGCTTTGCCTTCATGTTAACATTAAAACTTATGGCACTTGAAAGATGATCTAGAACTGCAATGCCTCTGTTACATCAAGCTGCACAATACATTTTGAACATAATGAACTAATCTGATAGCATAAAAAACATCTGTCAACCTGTGCTGCCAGCAGCTACAGTTCCTGGGCACACTGGCAAATGGTAAAGTTGGCTGAGAGGTGCAAGGATAAGATAACCAATGTACAACTCTTAACCACAGAGGGATGGTCTGACAGAGTTCATTGCCTATGTCACCTCTGGTGGACACCAGTGACCTTAAAAAAATGTAACCTATTCATGGTGGTATAACACAGTGCCCTATATTTCGTTAGTAGTTCCAAACATACCAGGTGAGGTGATGGCGTTCCACATCCGTCACCCTGCTAGACAAGTCAACTGGCTAACACCATAACATAATGACTCCTCTCTGTTGTTTCCTACAGGATCCTTGCTCCCTTTCTTTATGACATGTGGTGTGGGATTGACTTCTGAGTACTTGTGGGGACTACCTGGTGAAAGATTATCTTTTATTATCTGCAAAGAATCTAGAGATATCCAAACAAACGTGTTAGCATGTGGCAGAAGGCTTGTAGCATGTTAGGCAGGAAATGGGGGTGGGTGGATAAAGTATAGGCTTAATGAAGCAGCAAGACCATATTTGAAAGGACTAGCCTATGGCTTCATAGATGTGTTTCATGTAGCTCAGTTGTGATAGTGTTGTAATTAATGCCATAGGTTTTGGTAAATGCCTGTCCAAAATCATTGATTGAGTTGCTCTTCATGAATGACGGGTAAAGAAACATTATCTTAGAAGCACAGTACAAGGGAAAAATCTTTGGCAAGTACACTCTGGGTCTTTTATGGATGATGGGGTGGTGTCATCAAGACAACCAAAAAGTCATTCCTCAGTTTTACAGCTCCTGCAGAAATTTATTTGTGCATCAGGGCTCCAGTTTTAGCAGTACATTGCCTTAAGATTCTAAAGCAGGATCTAGGAATACTGAATGCCAAAAGGGAGACGAAGTACCTGGTAATTCTTTTTCACCCAAACCCTCTGCAAATGGCTCGGGTAAATTTGGTAGAATGTAAAATGTTTTATCTAGGTCAACAGCTGGCATGGACTACAACTGGTGGTTAATGTGAAGGATCAAGGCAGCTAAATTGTTTGTTGCACTCTATTTATTTGTTCTATCATGCTCTAATGGAGGTGGGGAGCAAGTCACTTTTGTATAAGGAAATTAGTCCATTTGCTTGCTTGAAATAGTAAAAGAAGACTGATTTAAAGGATTTTATCCAAGGGAAGCAGGTGGGTCTGGGTGCTCCTGGCTAGGGCAAACATGCCTCACATTTACATAGTGACAGACCGAATATTAGAAAGCATAATCTGTTTCCATTCGACCATAGAGTCCAGAATTCTTAATATAAGATCCCTGTGAGCCATTTCATGGTATCCCAAGCAGCTTCCTAAACATTTTAAATTGGTGCATTCTTAAAGTAACTCTTCAAGCTTTGAAGGTTCTCAGTAGTCATTCTATATGAGCAGTTGCAGGGCTTACTAGCACTTCATGGGACAACTGCATGAAATCTTCTTTTCTGTCTTCTAAATGAACTATCAGAAATGATTGAAAAGTTTCTAGGAGTCTATTTGCAAGGAAGATGTCATTGACCAAGGGGAAAGGTTCTCCACGTTGGTAGAAATATGCCCCATACCATGTAAGTAGACTAGTGTAAGGGTCATCTTGACATATTTTGGTAACCACTATTATTCTGACCTCAGTTTTTCCACAGTCAAGGAGCATGTGCCACCCGTTTCTCTTAATTGTGATTGGGTGAGGGGTGTGGCTATGGTTAAGAGTCTAGGCAGTCCTTTACATGTGCACTGCATCTCTTCCTTAACTCAGAACACTTCTTGCTGCATAAGAATTAATGTTTGACAGTCTTGCCTCATTTAGACTTGCTGTTTCATTGGAACGTTACTTTTATAGAAAATGTTTATCAGCTCTGACTGCAGGATACTGGGGATGCAACATCCCCCATATTTTAAGGAGTCCTATCTGATCTTTCAGAACAACATAGCATCTTTTAAGCCTTGCCCAATTTCCTTTAATGAATGTCTCTGAATTATCAGTCCCAGGACCCTCCTCTGTTTTTGTGGGGACAGAAACCAGTGGTGAGGCAGTCATTCACAACATGATGCATGCCATCCACTCATGTTTTACTATAATCAATTTCATGAGTTCAGAATGACAGAAAAACTCAACTGCTTTTCCTTCATGGGTGTTAGGGGCTGACAGACAATCAAGCATTTTCAAGTGAATTACCAAATATGTTATTCTTGACATTAGACAGAAGACACTTCTTGGCAGATGTTGCACACACAGCCCACCCTACAAGTAGAGTGGGAGTTATTGCTTGTACTTGCTATAAATCATTAAAAGCAACTAACATATCCAGGCATCTCTTTAGGACCAGATGAAAGATGCCTCTAGGTGTCCAATACTGCTTGTGTATATTTATATTTATTGCAAACTAGTATTGCATGGAAGCTATTGAACAATTTTGTCTTAAAGCAAATATGATGGACAGCACAACTATATTGATTTACCTCTAATACAACCAGAGGCATTCGCTGTTGTCAGGTTGCGTGCCAATGAATATCCAGTAACAGTTGTCAGTTTCAGAAATGTTTGGATACTCCATTTAAGTTAGACAGGTGATATATTCTCTAAAATTTGGCATAACAACAAACAATGGTAACTCTTTAGTCTTCGCTAAAACACTGATACTAGCTTAAAAGTACAATACATTATGGGATGTGTGTATATAATATAGAATCACATATAATAAAACATTACTTAGCCTTTGATTCCCTTTGTCAATGCATGACATCCATTTTTTTCTGTGCAGCCACCATTTTAACAGAGATAGTAAGAACAGTATTAAATGTTGCCTCTGAATACCTGGCTGCAAAGAATGGCCTAGAGGATGAGGCAAAGACCTACACACTTGTCAAGCTATGCATCCTTGCTGCTGTCACTGGAACATGCAGCTTTGTAGCAATACTGCTGGACAAAATGTTGTCACTGTCTGTGATGGTCCTGCACTGGCCCAGTAATCAAGGAGCCTCAATCCTCACAACTAGCAACAGTGAGGGATGTACACAATGGGAGGATGACAAGTACACACACAGTGAAGTATAATTTCCCTTAAGACCACATGGAGATCAGTCAGTCTGGGGCTGGCTTCTCCCTCTCTCCAGATCCCCAGTAAGACTCTCCACTGGCACAGCTATAGAGTTGAGTCCTTAGCCAGGGTTCCAAGCCAAGTCCTCCCAACACTCTGTCCAACCAGTGCTTTGTGTCCCTCCCCAAGCAGCTGACACACACACACACACACACACACACACACACACACACACACACACACACACACACACACACACACACACACACACACACACACACTCTTTGAGATTTGATTTATACACAAACACACATGTGGGAAAGGCCGGCACAAGTTTACTAGCTATGCCCCCTTCTGCCCAGGCCATAAGGTAGTTATCACTCCCACCAGAACTCCTTATCAGCTACTTTAGGGCCCTTCCCAAAGGGTGACCAATCCTACTGTGTAATGTTACTATTATCCAAATGCTAAGTGTGATCAAGAGCAAGACTATTTAAGAGTGGCCTGTACAGTGTTGCCAAATACATATACAAGTACGCTAAGAGCTTAAATATGTCTCACAAATATCAGCCACAAAGATAGGTTAAATATATTTAATAATTAATAACAAAAGAACAAAACAATCCTCCAACACAGTAACTGCAGCGTTCAGAATCACAGGAAATATTTTAAAACAACATTGCAGGACAGTCTCAAATAAATACAGAACACATCTAAACTGATCTTTACTATATTCCTATCTATATCTAAGAGAGATACTATGCCCTAAGTCTTACTTACAGAGCAACATGCAGGCAGAAGTTCTGAATGGACGTTTCTAGGTCCAAGGCAAAATACAAAATGCACAGTCTCTCTGAGAGAGTTCTTAAATTAATATCAGACATTACTGCTGGGTTAGCCTGGATGACATCACTTTTTGTCACTTGCATTCAGTTCCCAGGCTAATAGAAACTAAGATCTCTGTGTTAGAAGTACATATCACTCAGACTTTTGCATAACTTGGAAGTCATAAAACAACCACTTTTACAGTTTAGACTTACTTTGTCCCAAGAAAATAGAAAAACCTCTAGCTCTAGAAATTGTGTCGGCTTGCTACATTAAAACTAACTTTTATAGCACATCATAAAGCATTTAATTTCAACTTATTTTCTTGACCGTTGTAAGTTAATCTTCTGTGTCCCAGCAGGGTATGCTGTGGTTACATTCTTGAAGTTTGGTACATAACATACAGTTCTGTATAAATCATATCAATATTCACAAATGACATAGTACAGTTCTGTATAAATTATATCAATATTCACAAAGGACATAGAATTATTTACAAAATTCCAGATAGCTGGGCTGGCAGTGTCACACTCCCCCCTGCATACATGAAATGCAATTTCATGAAAATGGTTTACACTTAGAGTGAAAAACAAGGTTTGCTTCAGATTATGGTACACTGTTTTCGGAAATGTTTCCTTTTTACACAATAACTGCAAATAAACTGGGAATATAAGATATGGGGGAGGGGGGGGGTTGGCCCCATTTGAAAACAGAACTTTTTTTTTAAATCTGTCAATGAAATTGCTTACTTGTAGTAACAAAAAGGAAAATTAAGGTATGTATACACTCCACTGACACCTAATCATCTGAAAGTTATTTTATTATATTTTGAAGACTGTTCAGTTTACCACAGTTATTTTGATTGTACACATTTGTGGTGCACTTTGGGGTTTTCTTTTTACTTCTCCAATGTAGTGCACTGTAGTGCTCAGGAATTGCTCATATCATTGATGTAAATGTATGCAGTGTTACAGTTTAAAGCTGCTAATGGTGATTAACACTCCATTGTGAAATAAAGATTGGAGGTTCGTGCATATCACTGTCTTGCTGTTACTAGATATTGATGTGCTAAACCTTACCAAACTATATACAAGCTGTCTAGTTTCTAGCTTTTATTGTAACAAATCAGTAATTTAAATTTACATCATGAACAACATAGCAGTAGCAACTTGAAATTCTACACTCTGTTTCATGGTATAATTTTTCGTGTGAAACATGACCTTGCTGTTTTTTTCATATTTCATTCTGGTGCTATTAGATTTTTTTCATGTTGAAGGTAATCTTTCAAATGCAGACTATCTACATGGTGAAGTTGTATATGCAAGTTAGATTGTGAAGATAATGTATGTATTAGTATAATACTTCAACTAGATAAATTATACAGCACCCCACCAGCTGGCTGCTGACTCACACAGTTGGAGGAGGAGGGTATAGCATGCAGTTTTGCCGACTGCCTCCTTTGTGTTAATACTGACAGAGCTTTACTGACCTTTTAAGATTACTATGACATGGGTAATGAATAAGCTCGGTACAGCGTGACGGTTTAAGTCCTAAGAGTGTGCGCGAGAATAACATTAGCACCTAAGATAGACATCTGGTTTATGAACATGATACCTATTTCTAGAATCTAGTCAGTTGCTGAGTAGATGATAATTGGAAAATAGTATTGAGGGATGTTCTGGTGCCACATCATTCTTGTCTGTCTAGTGGAGATGAGGCTGTATTGCTGAAGGTGTTTGATTTTGCAGATGGACATGGTTGCCATAGAGACTGACAAATTGGCAACTTCTCTGTGATTTCAGTTTTCAAATACTGCAATATCACTTCTATAATGGGAGGATGGCATAATGGTTAAGGTGTTTACCTTATGAACACAAGGTGCAGGGTTTGATTCTCACATGGGGTAACTGGCTAGACTTAAAATGGCTCACAAGAGTAATTAGCCTAGTACTAAACTATGAACTATGAACTATAATGGTCTGAGTGATTGCAGAGTGTATTTACTAGAAAAGGAAACTTGAAAATATACTTACGGCATGTGATGTTACCAGAAAGACAGCATGTCAAATGAACAGAATAGCATACCATCTATATTTAAATTCTTTCAATTTTTAATGAAACAGTGTGAAATCATTTCAACACATGACTGTTTTAAGTGCAGGGGTAGGGCTATTCCCAGTTTACCACAAACTTGGTTTCGCATATGGCCTGCCCAGTTTACACAAAGGGGAACATCTGCAGAGAATCAGTCAACAATTTTATCCGGTGTAAGTCTTTTAAAGTCTACCCATCAATATAATAAAATCAGAGCAAAACTAATAGCAGATCTGTTGTGCATTAGAGGATTTGTGTAGTTAAAATGGGTACTGGATTAAGTGTGTGTAATTTCCAATGTGATTAAACCCCTTGGCTAATTTCTAAGGTTGCTGGGCTTATATACCCATCTCCTCTATTATACAACATTTCATGTGGAAGCAAAGTATCTTTTTAACCTAATTTGTGAACAGTTAAGCAAATTGATGAGTTATACTGGCCAATACTGATGCAATTTCTAACAAATTCCAAAAGTTGAGAACAGTTTGGCTACATCACTACCTTTCTTAAATAACTCTGTTTACTAACCAAATGAGTTCTGTCTACTGTGAAGCTTTGTGTATTAGCACAAACTGTTGTTGTTGAAAGATCCAATGATCAGTAAGGATCCACCACCTAATAAAACAAGCTTCCTAAGTCAGTGAAAAGTATTCATAGTTGGCAAAGCCTAATATCTCTACTAGCCTTCATTGGGTCCTAACGTCAAAAGATTTGTTTATAAGGACATTATGAATGCAAGAAACAGTTACACAACAGCCCACACTGTCTATTCCCTATGTAATTATCTTTAAGAAGGTTTTTCTAAGAAATGCATAAAAGCTGCTTTAAAAAATACTATTATTTTGAAATTGAGTTTTTCTACCTGCTTTGAAAGGTTATGATATTGTTTTCCTACCACTTTTAAATGTCATGATGTTTGGGCTAATTTGATAAAATAATTGTATTTAGGTTTATATTTTGGTGTAATTTTAGTTTTTCCAGGTCTCTCCATATTGAATATTGTCCCAGTGGGACTTACTTAAATAAATGTAATAAATATGCAAATTTCCATTGTCATTGGGAGATTGAAAAATGGGCCAATAATTTTTTACCAAATTACTAATGCAGCTTGTCTCCCTGGGAACAACAGTAGAAACTATTAAGATTTTTGTTCACAGAGGAGTTTCACAATGCAGATTGTGCAGATAACAGTGTAAAGCAAATGGGTATGTTAGTACCACTAATGCAATGATACCTTAACCAATAACAGTCTTGTACAGTAATCCACAAAAATGACACAAATTCATCCAAGACACCAGGTGTGACCCATCCATATTAGTCTGTTTAGCACTTTCATCCAACTATATAAAGAAGGACTTCAAGACGGTTACTCATTGTAACTTCCTTACGTACACTAAAACACCTGATATCAACTGGCATCATTTTCTGTGCCACAATAAATATAATATACAAATAACACACATTAAAAAAACAATCACACAATAATGATGGTCTTTTATATTACAGACCACAACTTCAACACGGTTTGGTAAAATGCCAGCAGTAAGGTGTAACTGCCAATTGTGTTAAGTTCTAAAAGTTCCTCCCAGTACCCCTACTTGTGGTAGTGTCATATTTACTAGTTGGACAGTATGGTTCCAAAATGTATATTACATGATGCCTATTACATCTGTTAGCATTTTTCTGTATTTCCACACTATTTATTTCCAAAGAATAGGTTTATCTAGGCTTTTATTTCCTTCAGAATCTATTTATCAGTTGTAAAACTGACTTACTGTCCTGCTGGTACCTTTATGCAAAATCTGTAGTCATAGCCCTTCATTAATTTGGAAGAGGAAAGATCTTGAGGACCTTCTAAAAATTTAATTTAATGCATGCCTTGAAAAATGACATAGGAGATGTCATTAAACACAAAGCATTCAGAATACAAGTGCATTGAGCTTCTGAAATAAAGCATAACTGGATATAATTCCATTGTAGTGCTTGTAGTGCAGTGATTGCACTCCAATACTCATAAAAAAACAAACCAGTTTAGGATTAAAGTGATGCGAGCGCTGATCTTAAATGTTAACCACCCCCTGTAAAAGTTAAGGTCTGGTCTCGTGCTAGGCAATAAAATCTGCCTTTACTGACTAGCAGATGACAACAGAGAAACAAAAGATTTGTTTCAGCCTGTTTTCTGCAGGGAAAAGTTTATTTCTATAATTAACTTGTAAACTAGCTGGAATAACAGAATGTGTTCACCTGCATTTTCCAAAGACTAACAACTCAAACTGAAATGTATGTCATTACTGAGTAATTTCAATCCTTGGCAGCTTGTCCAAAAAAACAGATTTTTGAGGAATGGACCAAAAATATAAAGCAATAACTTAGACATTCTGTGAATCTGGAGAATTGAGAGGCATGCAAGGTGAATGCAAACACAATTGCATTACACTGACTTTCTGACAGAAAATGCCAAGTGCTTTATAGCTTTGAAAGCCAGCAAAACACTTAGCAGTTTTTCTATTTTACTGTAACTAGTAGTACAGGGAACAGATAATGCTCTATGCACTACAAGGAATTATGATTGTATCACCAATCACAGCCTAATATGTGTTAACATGGATGTGAAGATTCACTTCTCTAGCTTCACTCAAAGTGAATTTCTTGGCATCCAAGTTTCGAACACATAATAAGCAGGTTATAATCAGTGATCTGATCATAATCCTCTGTATTAAGCACAACTGTTTCATAAAGGAAGGAAGCAAATTCAAAGTTAACATTTTAGGACTGTATGAATTTTCTAAATTTGACAGTTTTATAAATAGGGACCAGATTACCGTTCCTATTTAGTATATTGAGACAGTGAAACAGTGCGATAGACACAATTTACTAGACTTTTTCCTCTTAATGTGTGTTTTATAATGAAGAGTGGCAATAAATATTTTTTGAATATTGCAGAAATTTTGAGTAGAATTGGAAGTAAACACTGTCAATTTTATGTTGATTATTTGGGTCTATATTATAACATTGAAGTTCTATAACATAGAATGTTATAATATTGAACCGTAATGTCGAAAGCTGAAAACAGTGAAGGTGCAGGACATCGAATTCTTTCCCAGGGAAAGAATTCGGTGGGCCGTTGCTGTGGCTTTGCTGTTTTCAGTGTTCGATATGTTGGAGCGTTACGGGTCGGGTTCAGGTAAGTGTGCAATTGTGTGTAGGTTAGGGGGTGCGTTAGGTGAGTTAGGGTTAGGGAGCGGGTCAGGTAAGTGTGCGGTTGTGTGTAGGTTAGGGTTAGGGGGCAGGTTAGGTGAGTTAGGGTTAGGGCGCGGGAGAGGTGAGTGTGCCATAGTGACGGAACGTAGGGTTAGGGCTGGGTTAAGGTAAGTGGATAGCTGGTACTGTATGTAAAGTTTAGTTTAGGTATAGGATTTTAAGTGTATGTGTGTGGATGGCTGTTTTTTGTGTGTGTTTGTGCTGTGTGTATGTTTCTCGGAATAGCAAATTTTTTCCCTGGGAAAAAAATCGCTATTCTGACTGTTCAATGTTTTCACACTTCGGTGTTTAGGGTTCGATATATTAACATTCGATGTTACAGAACTTCGATGTTATGATAGAGACCTGATTATTTTAGAGCTCCTATTTAGGATGCACAAAAATTATGCAAAGTTTTAAGTGTTACAGAAATTTGTTGCTGTGAGGGGAGGTTTATCTTACAGAAGGAGGGAGGGATTAAGTATTGCTGTCTGATCTATCAGTCAACCAGCAATTTATCTGAAACTAAGAGGACTATTCAGAAACAAATAGTGTAGTGCCTTATGCAACATTACATGATTAAGCAGTGAAGAGCAAGTACTGGCAAATTCAGTGATGTAAAGCAAACCTGCCCAAGTTCAGAAAATGTGGTATGCATCATATATACATGGCCATATGATGACATGCAAAGGTATCAGCGTGGTAAATGACCATCATATATGTGCAGTGGATGTTACCAAATACAAAAGTTGATTCAGAAATGGACATCATTTGCATGATAAGCAGCAGTAATCAGCTTTTGTTTACAGATGTATTGCTCAAGCTAAGACATGATGGATGGGGTCAGGTGGTTACACATGAGGGGAAGCATGTTTGCACTTTCAAAAGGCAGCCATAGCAGAGTTTATAAGGCTGCTTAGATGTGATAGGGTTAGGTCACACCCCCATGCAGCAGCATGACAGAGCACCATTATACTCTATTTCTTCATTAGCTCTGGACTGGGGTTGGCTATAATGCAGAGGATGCTAAGGCTGGTTCAGTTGGCCTAATGATGAGAAGGAGAGAAGCTGGCAGCATATGATCAACTGCAACAAAGATGAAAAATATTATAAATAAAAGGTGGATCCAGGGACTGTCTTTGGCTATGAACACTTGTGTAGTAATATCTTTGATGTAGCACACTTTCAACATCTAACAGGGTACATACTAGGAGTATCATGTGTATTAGCCTTGAAATCCTGCACTCGTACCTTTACATGATAAACACCACAGACAGCAGAAGACAGAGCCACTGCTATTTGGGCATTGTATGGCCTAGCCTGTTTCTCTGCCATTTTGGGGGATATTGATAAACCCACATTGCTACTAAGGCACCATATGTTTCTAATAGCATTATGTATGTCAGCCAGAAGGGTTTCAACTCCAATTGCCAGGTGGCATGCTGTGCACAAGGTATAAATTTGCCTATACCTGGCACACATGCAACCTTTTGAAGTTTTATGTAGGGTAATCCACAGGGCTATCTAGCTGTTAGGTACACAGACTGTACACAGACAGAGTTTCTTGACATTCTGGGTGGCCTACTACCAAAGTTCATGGCATCAAAATGGTGTCCATTATTGTGTTGCATGTGAAGCAGGGACCATGACTAATGACCTCATTCTGCAGCCCGTAGACTGTGGAGGAGATGGCACCCACTGCATTGCCACAGCTATATACATCCCTGAACATGTGTTTGGAATGCCAAGGCCCATATTTATTGCTTATATGTATTTAATAGTGCACCACAGTATGTTCTAGAGACTTGCAGCAGCATTTGTGTCCTGCATCATACCTGTGTTCTAAAAACAATTATGAGATAGGGATGCCATAGTACTGCTTGACACCCAACAGTAACAGAGGTACTGGTTGAAGAGTCATTGAAGAATTTGACTAGAGTAGAACTGGATTAAACACAGAGGCAATACATTATGCCACTGGTACAGAGGTGGCATCTGTTAGACAACTTTGGCCTTTGCCAAGACAAACAGAACAAAAGTGATGCATGAAATAACACAATCTGGCTATGCAGTTAGTACATTCACTAGCCACATTTTGCATAAGACATTAGTACATCCTCAGAAACCAGAAGGGTTGGCAGGACAGAGTTGTCATTTCCACAGGTGGTGTGGGGCACAATGATGGAGAACAACAGCACTAGTGGGTATATAAGGGTCATGGATGGTGCTTATGCAAAAGACATGCACACATGATTAGGAGGCTGGGAAGATTCAAGGATTACATCTTCCAGCTATGGGGTGAAGCTTTCATGGATGGAATTCTGACTGCTATGTGGTTCTGTAGTGTCAGGATTGGAAGCATCCTGCTTAAGGGATGGTATACCACATTGAGCATGTACATGATATCTCTCATGGCCTGTAATGTGGCATTCCAATAGCTACAGGTGCTAATTTATGGGGTCATGGATGCCAACTTTCTATCACTCAATGTTACAGGGGAATGTGATGGTCTGTGGGATCCTGAGTGGTTAAGCCTGTGAGATATGCCCGCAGTGGAGCTGTAGGAGTAATGGCCACTTCCATGGGAGAGTCCATGCCCCAGGGTGGAGGCAGTCATGGGCAGTATGGACAACGAAGCAATGAAGAAATACGAAGGGCCTCCTGCTGACAAAGTTCGTAGATTATTGCAAGTTGGGAGCTATTAATAACTCCCCAAGTGATGTTGACATCCTACAGAAAGGACTCACTGGGACTAACAACTGGTGTCAGAACCATGGCCTTAAGCTCAATGCCAAAAAATGTGTTGTCATCCCCTTTGGGAAAAACCCTATTCCCATGAATTACCACATCGATGGTAGTCCACTGAACACAGAAAGCGTTATAAGAGATCTGGGAACACAGCACAGCAACCTCTCTTTTGACCACCACATTGCCACTGTGGTCAGAAAGTTCTTCTATGTGGCACATCTCATTATTAAGGGTTTTGCATCCAGGAAGAAAGAAGTAATTTTCTCCCTCTACTCTTCCCCAATCATTGAGTACAATGCCCCATTTGGCATGTACCTTGCTAGACATCAGCAACAACTGAAGAGGCTGCAAAAGTACCTCACAAAGAGGACCTAGGCCTTAAACATTTGTCCTATATGGACTGACTCAAAAAACTCCAACTATTCTCTGTCTCATATCTCCTACTTAGAGGTGATGTCTGCTTGACTTACAAAGTCATGTCTGACCCAGCTCTGTAAGAAATGCTACATCTAAAGAAATCCCAATCTCTCCGCACCACATGATCCAGAGACCTCAACCTCATTGCCACAATCAACAGAACATGCTGGAGGGGCAGGTTCATAACAGAGACTGCCAATGCTGTGGAATAGACTTCCCACACATGTCAAGCAGAGCACCTCATTGGCCCTCTTCAAGAGAATCTTGATGAGTGGATGGGAAATAGAAAATTCACCCCAGGGATCACTCCACTGGCTTTAATCGACAGAGGCACTGGGAACTAAGGTTGGGTGGCACGATGCCAGAGTAATCCTATGAGCTAGGCTTGTAAAGCCTCCAGAGCCATTAGTCTAGTACACACCTATGAACCTATGTCTGGAACAGTTTGCTATATATGTAAGCCTGGAGTATGACTGTGCAATGCATCCATCTCCAGCAAACCCACAGTGTCTAGTTGCCCACATGGACACTACTTGGACTGCCAGTGCCCTGAGCAGGTATGTCTGCTCCCAGACCTTAATATACATGCCACTCTGCAATCCTTGCTGAATATCTCTGAGTTCCTGCAGTGGTTGTGGTTCTTCACTCAGGCCATGCAGCACTCTAAACATCCGTTGCATGGTGTAAATCCTGGCTGGTTGTGTTTAGGCAATAATCTGTGATCGTGCTCATCAATGATCCAGAGTAACACTCAAGTCTGTGAAAATCCTGGAGTTGTGGGTGGTATTGGACATCTGTATACCTCTCCACTGTGCTGGGGGTGTGCTCCTCACAGGGGTACCGCCCTCAGCTGTAGTTTGTGATATTAACACCCATACACTGGGGGTGAAGTGAATATGGATGAGATTAACTTAACTGAATACAGGCGATGGTAGTAGTACTTCCTAGCTCTCCACTGTCCTCTTAGCAGTGGGTAATGTGATTGTCTGCTACAATTACCATTGCTGATAGTGTAACTGTGCCATGTGAATGCTGCTGTTTTCTTCAGCCAGTAGTTACACATGGACAGAAGCATTGCTGGTTCAGTCAGCTTCCCTCTCCTTTAGCTCATTAAGTGAAGAGCAAGAAAAAAAAACTTCACTGCTTACTATGTGGTGACCAGCTTAGTACAATTGGCTTATTACAGTTAGATCTATGCCCCACACACCCACAGAGTTTCCACTGAAGAGCAAAAAGACATTCATTCTACTGGCACAGCAACCAAGTGGCCATATGCATGCCACACCTCCTGTCCCTCCTGCCCCAGCCATTCAGGACCCATTTCTGTCCCCTGCCTTAGCCCTACAACATATTTTCTTAAATACTTCTTTTAAACCGTAGCAAACTTTTTTCTACAAACATAGTAAACAGTTGCTACAATTTACTCCCAGACTACACTGACCATTACAGTGATCCTGTTTTAATTGATTTTTATTTTTTTTTATTTTTTTTTTTTGCTTGCTACAATGTAGGTGTACAGGTTGCATTAAAGAGAGTGAAGGATCTGTAGCTTGCATCCCCCCCAACACTTTGAACCTGGAGCAGCTGCATCTCCCACCCCACACCAGACATGTTACTGAACACTGTTCGGCTGCTGCTGGATTCACCCAGAGTAGAACATATAAATGCATACATACAACAAATCTGAAGTAGTCCTTGATAATTTGTAAATACCACAAACAAATCACACAAACTGCTACACGCCACTTGTGCACATTGCCTTTGAGTACATGTGTACCTTGTGGTGCAGGTTGTTGCAGTCTTGAAATCCCTGTATGGTACAAGCACATGTGTGTGTGAGGAAACCATTCACAAGTTGCTGTCCTACAGGTATAGCTGCTACTCTAAATCCCACTCTGGTAGTCATTGTCAACCTTGCTCCCTCATCCGTGATACCATCCTGTAGGAGGATTTGGTCATATTTCTTGGTAAGAGATACCAAGAATTCTTTATCCATGAGAAGCTTGTGTTGCTGGTCCACCCAGTCTGAAAAATTCCAATGCTATGTTCCTGGTGTGCCTTAACATTTTGTGATCCCACACTGCATTTTTAATATGGCCACTAGATATCGTTCAGACACTGACTGTTTGTTCAGTCCTATAACACGATATGTACACCACTGGATTTCACACTTGGATAACTGTATAATGTTACTATTACCATTATGGCATTCACAACTCTCTTTACTGAGTATAACCAGTCTGACACTGTCCTGGTTTGGAAGCTGTAGAAAAGAATGATCTGCTTGCTATCTCTCTCAGAAGTGCAGATAGCACCGTCCATGTCTAGTATATTGCAGACTAGTATCCCTGTAGCATGCCATGCTGTTCATGGCTGTATGTCAGTGTTGTGATACACAGCAGGACTGTAATTAAGCCTCTGTGCCCTGGCCGGCTGAGAACTCTTCCCCACTAACAGTACTGTAAACTGTCCTGCCCATCTCCTGCGATTTGTCAGGCTTAGTCCTCCCAGTAGGACTGAAATCTTTCCTACATGTGCTCTGTGCCTTATCCTATTGAGCCCCTCCTCTGTGCACACCCCACAAAAGGAATATACCTGCCTTTTGTTGTCACATTGAGGTCCCCTCCCAACCCGTTGGTCTCTTGCAATGCTCCTCCACAAATCTCTTCTCTGTAATGGTGTCTGTTACTTCCCTGCAACCTTATGTGGCACCTCTACTCCTAATGACCATTGCTAGTTGTCCTTTCTGTTTTCAGCTTTGTTATGGAACATTACATGGTGATATTCACTCGATTCAGGTATTGTGTACTAAAAAGTGGTCATCTATAAAATGGTAACTGCACTTTTTATTGCACTAAATGCAGTTTATTGCGCAGTAATTATCCTATAGATGTGATTTTATGTTGATAGTCTCAGTTATGCCTAATGCATAAAATGCAATGTATTTGCACCAATCTCTGCAACATGGCACACTCCTGTTCGTTCTTTGTCTGAGAGGTTGTAAAAGGTGTTGGACCATGTGAATGCTGGTCATAATGCTGTAACTTTGTATCATGGCACTGACCAAGTGTTTCTAGCTACAGTTAATAGGCTTCATGCTACGAAGCTGCCATTCAATGTGCATCTTGTGTTATCTGCTATGAGAGACCAGAGCCATAATGAGGATGGGGTGAAGACAGCAGCTGCTCCTGGTGCAAGCCATTAGTTGGTGCAATAGTCAGGTGCATGTGATTTAAGAGTGCAGCACCAGCATTGATTTGAAGCTGTTTGGACATTGTGAATTCATAAATGCTGATATTGTATTTACATTTGTCTGATGCACTGAATGGATGGTAGCAGTTGTAGCAAGCTGCCTGTTGGAGTGCAGTAGGCCTGGATCCTATAACTGTAACTTCTGTCAGGGATATGTTATACTCATTACAGTTCTCTCAGTGCCACATGAGATCAAATAGGACTGTCTGCCAGAGGAGATGAAACAGGCTAGCCAGATAATGCAATCAGTTATATTGGCCTTTTTCTATTTTTTCTCCATTTATTGTCTTTTTGTAGTGTTGGCTGTTGTGAAGAAGCTGTCACAATGCCTACCAGTGTATCAACAAATTCCTTGACCTGCCTCTCTGCAGGATGACAAAGGTTACCCTGTGGAATGTGAGATGATGGAGCCACCTCTAAGGAAGGGGACAAACTATCCTCCTCCTGAGAGCTGTGGAGAAGTTCTTCTGGCTAACCTGTCAGGAAGTGCAATGGCTGGTGAAGACTAAAGTGGATTGTTCAGATGCCCACACTGGCATCCTTAAAAACTCCTCTTGCAGCTTATGGTCACACAACCAATCAGCCAAGACCATAGATCCACTACATTGTAAGCCTACCCTTGTTAGCCACAGAGGTGACTGACTTCTGGGCCAATTTGGCAGGTCCCCTTCACATCTCTCTATTGACTATTGGTGTGTTCTCCATCCTTTTGTCACTTTTTATCCCTCATTTTGTACCCAGTCCTCCCTATCTCCAGTTGTTCACCCCCTGTCAGTCTGCATTTCTCCAGTGTTGCCCATAATTGTGCATTCTCATCCGTGGTCTGCACACACTTCCCTTTGCTTAATTTTCCCTGCATACTTTTCTTCTCTCCCTAGTTCCTGCCTGTTTATATGATAAGATGTTGTACTTTTCTCTGGTACCTCCTGTCGCCTGCCTTCAGTGCCTGCGTAGTGGCTGTGCAGTGCTTTAGTGCACATGTGCATGCACATCATGTTCAGCACTCCGCCTGCTTGGCGCCTCATCCTGGATCTCATGATTGCTCACAGTGTGGCTGATCTAGTACCATGTGGTCCTTGTCATGATCAAGGCTGCAGACCTTCATCATGCACTACAAGACCACACTATGCATGCACTCGTACATACTTAACATGGGTCTGTATAGCACTAACATCATTGTGCTGCTAACTACTACACTGTCACATTATGCAGACCCCGCCCCCCCCAGAATTAGAAAACTGTTAAACACAGGGTTGTAACTTTGAAAAGAAACTTTTTTTGCCAAAAAGCCTTTTCACTCAGGGAGTGGAAGCAAATTATACTTTTTTTCTTGAAGATGCAAATTTATACTTATTTCTGGATGGGGTAGTCCCACAGGTCTGGGGCATGGTTCTGCTCCCAACCAGCAAAGAAAGAGAGTCACTTGTTTCTCTGTCCTTGGCTTCTGCTTTCTTAGGTAAAACAAAAAAAATAAATGCTGCACCGGAGTCCACGAGCAGACTGTTCACAATTTTAGCACTGTCGTTCCAAGTAAAAGAGGAACTTCAGAAACTAATACTAACCTACTTCCTTTTATTACATAAAGGTGCCAAGTTAAAATAAACATTCTTATAAAATACTCAATTAAATATAAGGAAAAGTGCCTATAAAACACTGTGCATAAAGCAAGGTGACCATTTTGTTACAGGAGCTAAACTGGGACACTTAAGGGCCACCCCGGGAAGCCAGGTCTGCAGTCCCATTCTTCTGGCCCCCATGGGAGTGGAGATAGGGCTGCCATGTCATCTTTCACTGGGGCAGGCAGGTTGGCCTCGCGTCCTTCACCTGGCACTGTAGGGATGCCAGTCTGTGAGTGGCACCACCCAGGAGGCAAGAGACCACATGCCAGAAATCTCGAAGTGATGCACATTCATTGGCGCCTGGCACTGAGGGAGAGAGAGAATGAGGTGTGCCACGAAAAGTGTGAAGATGGGAGACCTGGGGCCATCTCCCCTGTGAGTTTGAAAGCCCTAGGTGCAAGGCAAAGGGGAAATCAGTGTCATGGAAGTCTGGATGATGGACTGTCTGAGGCTTTGCGGCCCAGCAGAGTTCCATGAGGCTGGGAAGATGTTCTTCGTGTTTCACTGTTGCAGTCATCACTTTCAGGTTATCCCTGCTGGGTAGCCCTGGCCGGCCCAAATACCAGAGTAAAGAATATCCCTCCTGCATCAGCTGTAGGTTGCCTGAGGCTGACATCAGGTTGTCAGGGCTATAATGGGAAGCAGCCAACGCCATTACATCAGTCTTTCTTGCCGTGGAGCCCGAAGCAGAAGCAGTTTGCAAGTGGGTTGGTTGGCTGTTGCCAGAGTGAGGAAGAAAAAACTACTAAAGCTAAGTACCCCCATTGGGGATATTTTTCTTGTACTTAACTGATGTCCGAAAAAGTAAATAATTGTCTCCGCAGTGGAAAACAAATACCACACTGAGACTTCCATAATCTGTGTGACTTGTTTAGGCCCAGACCATGACGTACCTGGATGTCAGTCCTGTGCTTTATTTAATGCTAAGACCATATGTAGAAGAGCTGAATTTGTAGCCAGGCATTTCAGGGAGGGTAGTTACCAGCGTGAAATGGCATCCGTCGATCAGTCTACTGTGGATATTCCTAAAAAGAGAAGGAAGGAAGGAGATACACCACAGAAGGTTAGGCCCACAGATGACACAAACCTGAAGTCAGCCAGCCTACCATCCACTAGCACAGTGTAACTCAGTGAGGTGCCTACGCAGCCCCTGATTACAGTTTTACAGCCACAGCAGGCCTCTACCGAGACCCTTTTGGAGTCCGGTATGCTACCAGATCAGGCTTCTCCTTCCGAAATGTTGGTTGTCAGCCCCATGGTTGGGTCCAGATCCACTTTGCAGGCACCGGCTTCCAAGGAGGCTTTTTGGATGACCGACTCCAGACAAAGACCGATGGCTATGCCACCAGCCAAGACTGTACCCAGGCCCATTGAATCACTGAGGCCTAAAAGCAAGGCCACTCCTAGGAAAATTCATTCCTCGATGCTCAGTAACCCAGTACCTCCCACCCTACCTGCTTAGTCACAGCAGTTACTTAGGATGGCTGAGGATTTAATCACTCTCATCAGAGGAAACCAGTCTGCTCAAGCTACTCCACCCAAAATAAAAAGGACCTTTCTCCACCAAGGAAGCTAGGGCCAGTTCCTCCAAAAACCCAATACCCTCTGACAAGTACAGCAAAGCCTTGAACTAATGGGACAAAAAGGTATACACTTCAGCTACCCTAACCATTAGAGCTCTCAACTACCAATTCCATACGCTAAAATATCAGCAGAAAATGCTGGAATTATTAAAGCAGAAAAATTCCTCCTTACCAGAGAGTACTACTACCAGAGAACTAGGACATCTGATACAATCCAGCTCTCAAGTGGCAAAACATTCCATGCATTGTGGATTTGTTGCTCTAGAAGCCTCTATCAGGGCTGCTGTTTCTGGATCAGTCATTAGCAGACATGCATGGTTGAGAGAACAACCTTTGCCTGATCACGTTAAATCAAAACTTCTGGACATCCCCTTGGATAGGGAACAATTGTTAGGCCCTAAATTGGAGGAGGTGATTAAGAAAATGGAGGATAAGTCAAGTCCATGCAGGCAGTCAAAGACTTCCTGCAGGTACAATCCCCCCCAGATTCAGTAGGAACTTTCCCGCCAGACACTGGTCCTTTCTTGCCCAAGCCAAACCATGCAAAGGAAAGGATGCAGAGTTAGACCCTCCAGGCAACAGCACCAAAGCCAGCAGAGGCCTAGGTAGTGGACCTCTACCACTCCTAGGCAAGGGAGTTCTAAGTCCACTCCCCACCCTAAGGACTCACAGTGACTCCCCCTTTCCCCACTGCCCCCCGCCACAGGTTATGAGGAAGGCTGTCCCTATTCAAAAACAGGTGGCAAACTATCACAGTAGATCAGTGGGTTCTAAACATCATTTTCCAAGGATACAGATTCTCTTTCAAAGAGATCCCAAGTTTATCAGGTTATCCAGAAATACCAGCAAATCAGAGGACAGGGGCCCTCTGCCAAACTGAAAAACTCTGTGCTCAAGGAGCAGTGGAGCCAGTACCAGAGGAACATGTGGGAAAATGGTTTTATTCAAGGTTGTTCCTAGTACCCAGAAAAGAGGGAACCTGGCACCCTATTCTAGACATATCCACATTAAAGCTATCTATCCTAGTGCCAAAATTCAATATGCTAACACTCCACAAACTCTTGCCAATGCTAACACCAAATGCTTGGCAAGTGACCCTAGATTTAAAAGATGTCTACCTCCATATCCCCATGAGAGAGTCCTGCAGGAGTTTCCTACGCTTCACAGTAGGCTCAGAGTACTTTCCATTCTCTGCTCTACCCTTTCGCTTATCTACTGCTCCCAGAGTTTTCACCAAATAGCTGGCTCCTGTCATTGCCTTTTGCAGACAGAAGAACATACAGATTTACTCCTATCTGCATGACTGTCTCATCCAGGTGGACAACAGGGAAAAACTCCTGCAGGATATAATTTTCGTCCAAACCCTTCTAACTTCTCTGGGATTTACCATCAATAAGGAAAACTCCCAATTCCAGCCCAAAATACAGATAACCATCTTGGGAGCTCTCCTGGACACGTCCACCCAAAGAGCCTTCCTCTGTCCAGAAAAGGAGTGCTTTCGCCTCCTCTACTTTTCCCAGTTAGCTCACAGGACACACCTCACAGCAAGGAAGTTCCTGCAAGCACTAGGGTACATGGCATCCTGCATCCTGTTGGTGTCCTTGGCCAGGCTACACATGAGAAAATTGCAATGGTAGCTAAGAAACCTATGATACCAACACTCTCAGTCACTGGAACTACAGCTACCTCTGATTCCCTGCTTAAGGAAAGAACTCCTATGGTGGGCAGAAGTCTGTAACTTGAACAGGGATCACCATTTATCACCCTTCCCCAAGGCCAAACCATCACCACAGATGCCTCAGACACGGCCTAGCAGGCTCACTTATGAGACGTGCACTCAGGGCACCTGGGATCAGAGGGATCTAACCCCGCACATCAACCTAAAGGAAATGATGTCGGTGCACAGGGCTATAACAGCTTTCAAGGCCCACCTTGGACCAGAAGTGCTCTTGATCAAAACAGACAACACCACAGTCAGGTGGTACATCAATAAGTAGAGGGGAACTCACTCTTACCCCCTTTGTTGTCTAGCCATGCAAGTCTGGCAGACAGCCTCAATGTTGGGACTACATATGATATCCCAGTACATCCTAGGGGAGTACAACACCCTAGCAGACCACCTCAGCAGAAGTGTCCTGAACCCCCATGAATGGCAGCTACAGAAGGAGACCTTCCTCACCATCATATGCCTCTGCTTCCATAGAAAACAGACAGTTGACCAGGTTCTGCACCAGGGAGTTCCACCCACAAGCTTGGAAGGTGGATGCTCTCTCCACTGGGGCACCCTGTTTGTGTACACCTTCTCTCCCTTGCTAATGATTCCCAGGGTACTTCTAAAGATCAGGAAAGAAGGACCAAGGGCTGTCCTCATTGCCCCAAACTGGCCCAAACAGTACTGGTACCCCTTGCACCTCAGTCTGACCAAGGAGCTACCCATGAGCCTGCAACTCACAGACAAATTGCTAACCCACAAACAAGGGTCAGTACTGCATCCAAATCTTCAAACACTCAGCCTATTCATATAGCTTATACCCCAGAGGCAGATATCAGGCCACCTTTGAGCAAGCAGGTTGTGGATATCATTAATAAGAACAGGAGGCCTACTCCACAAAATGGAAAAGATTTACTGCCTGGTGCCAAGCTAAGGGTACAACCAGCTCCCATGCCACTCTCACTTTGGTTCTAGATTACCTGTTGGAGCTCGTGCAAATGGGATTATCTTACTCCTTCATCAAACATCATGCCTCAGCTATCTCTGCTCATTCCCCTACAGAAGAGCCTATGTTCTCCCACCTCCTGTTAAAACAATTCCTTAGAGGGGTATCACACATCAGAACACCTAGAAAGCCACCCATTCCTGTGTGGGACCTCAACTTTGTACTGGAAAAATTGACTTTACCTCCTTATGAACCAGCTGCTTCAGCAGAAATGAAGCACCTCTCTTGGAAGACTGCCTTCCTGCTGGCCATAACCTCAGCCAGGAGGGTTTCCAAGCTGCAGGCTCTCATGGCCATTGATCCAGTCATTATCTTCCATCCAGGCAGGGTGTCTCTTAGAACCATTCCCTCCTTTATGCTTAAGTTGTTATCTGACATGACCCTTAATTAGGCTATCCATCTCTCTACCTTCTTTCCAAACCCACAAAATAGGGGGGGAAAGGATCCTACACACATTAGATGTGCACAGACAGTTTAAATTTTATCTGGATAGGACCAAGTCTTTCAGAAAGACTGACCAGCTGCTGGTCAGCTTCGCCCCAAGGGCAGAGGGAAAACCTATATCCAAGCAGACCATTTCTAAATGGATATCACACTGCATCCATTTCTGCTACTCCTCTCTCCTTCTTTCGGCTTTTCCCAGTTAGGGGTCACCATAGCAGATCACCTGTCCGCTCATGATTGGCAGTGGAGTTTTACAGTGTTGAGTTGCCAGCCCGGTGCCCAACTTTCCACAGAAGGCACACACTTTCTGCTACTCCTCCCATGTGAAAATACCTCCCAATCCTGTCTGAAGCCATTCCACTCGGGCAGCATCAACTTCCACTGCCTTCCTCAGAGGCGTCCCTACCAAGGATATTCTAGAAACTGCCACCTGGATATCTGTTCACACCTTCACAAAACACTACCAACTGCCCCTTTACTCCAAATCCTGAGCAGGCTTTGCTTCAGCAGTCCTGCAGGGCATAGTGGCTTCCACTTAGAGCAGTGAAAACCTATTCTCTGACTCCTTCCCTTCCTTCCACCTTACTTTTCAGCTTTGGGAATCTTCCCACAAATGACGACTGCAACACGAAGAACAAAGTACAGTTGTGTGCACCTACCATAAATGTAGATGTTCGAGTGTATTCACTGTTGCAGTCCTGTTTCCCTCCCTCCTTCCCCCTTTTTTGTTTCCTTCATACCTAATTATACCTAATGGCTTACCCCATCTTGGCCTTCTTCAGGCCCTCTGGGCAGGGATTACATAGGTTGGGGCAAGAAAAACTGATGTACTAGCATCGGCTGCCTCCCTTTAAAGCCCTGATGTCAGTCTCAGGTAACTTGCAGCCAATGCAGGGGGGATATTCTTTACTCTGGAATTCAGGCCAGCCAAGGGCTACCCAGCAGTGGTAACCAACAAGTGATGACTGCAACAGTGAATACACTTGAACATCTACATTTATGGTAAGTGTACACAACTATACTTTCCCCTGAGAGGCTCCAAGAGCACGCGTGACACTGCATGATTTAGCAGCAGTCAGGAGATATGTAACCCTGGAAAAGAGCTTTCTCTCCTGAGTAGAATTGGAAGCCTGGAGGGAGTCCATCCTGATAGAAGTCTGGAAGGGAGAGTGAGGTGGAAAGTGACTGAGTCAGGACAGCTCTCACCTGGGTGAGGGGGTACAGACCATGTCCCTTCTGGAACAAAAGTCTGGAAGGGGGAGAGAGGCAGATAGTGGCAGGCTGTGCGAGCTCCTGCCTGGGTGAGGGGTGAGGTCAGGCGGAGCTTCCCACAATGGAAGTTCTTAAGGGAGTACTGTGGTGGACAGCAGCGGGACTTGGAGAGCATCTGCTTGGATGAGTGGGGTCAGGCACCCCCTTCATGAAGGAAGCAATTGGTGGACAGTGGCGGGGCCTGGAGAGCTCCTGCCTGTATGAGTGGATCAGGCAGAGCTCCTCATGATGGAAGTCCTTGAGGAAGCACCAGGGAAGATGGGAGAGGGGCCTGGAGAGCTCCTGCTAGGGCAAAGGCATCCAACTTCATTCCATAACTGATGGCATCCTTGAGAAATCTCAAAGTCCTCAGAGCTGCTCTGGATTGGAAAGCAGGGGGACTCTGAAGACTTCATGAGAGTGGATCTTCCCGTCAGCAGCTGAGGAGAGTTCCTGAGAGGCGGACAGGATTGGAGGGAAGCTCCCCTGAGAGGGTCTAAGAGGTCGACCGATCCAGCATGATTTGACAGTCTGCAGGAGATATGGAGGTGGCAGAGTCACCTGAAATGGGAGGCCGTGGCCGGGAAGGTCTCTTGGCCAGGTTGAAGGGGAGGCCTGTAAGGGTTGGCCCTGACAGAAGTCAGTGAAGGAGTGCTGGGCAGATGGGTGTGGGGCCTGCAGAGCTCCTGCCTGGATGAGTGGGGTCAGGCAGAGCCCCCCAAGACAGAAGTCTCTAAGGGAGTGACTGACGGATGGTGGCAGGGCCTGGAAGGCTCCTGGCAGGGCAAAGGATTCCGGCCTTACCCCATACACAATGGCATCCCTGAAAAATCATAAAGTCCCCAGAGCTACTCAGGATGGGAAAGCCAGGTCACCATTCAGACTGAGCAGTTAAACTGGGACATTTCTGTGTCCCAAAGACAATGTTTGGGATTCCGGGACACAGAGACTTCCAAACTGGGACTGTCCTGGAAAAACTGGGACAGTTGGTCACCTTGGCATAAAGACCATCTTTACTAAATAAAGTATAAGAAATAAGAATAGTGTATTTTCTACACGTGGTTTAGAAGAATGTAAGATATGCAACTTTTCTCCTGTCACTGTCACTCCTGTTTTCAGCACATTATTTCCAAAAAGGTTTAAATATGTGCTTTCCAGCCAACCAGATTTGGTGGATGTATTAACTGAACTTAAAGTGCACTCTGCCTCCCAATGAGGTCAATTCGGGGGCTGTATATTTGCAGAGAACTAGCACTTTCAATCCACCATTACTTCCTAGTATTCATTTATTTGAACAACTATGTGAGAAGAGTGTTCGAGAATGGTGCACAAACAAATAGGAAACCAAAATTTTACAATCTTACTTTCAAAGAGAGGGAGCTTTTGCACAAATTGGCCAAAGATACCAGCATATGTATTATGAAACCTGACAAGGGTGTAGGAGTTGTTATAATGGACAAACGCCTCTACTCTTCCAAAATGTTTGATTACTTATATAATGGGAAGTTCTTTGAAGTTTCACGTAAAGAGGTGAATATTGCCTAGCATGGTATAATATTTTTGTGACTTTTTATTTGTCTAATACTCTCAGGAAATTCTTAACTGTTCGCAAACCTAGAATTCCAGGTAATTTTGGTATTCCAAAGATCCACAAATCTGTGGTTGATCCTCCATTGCAACCAATTGTGGCACCTGCTGGGTCTAAGACTGAACGACTGGCCATATTTGTGGACACTAAGCTCAAATTGTTTCTGGCAGACAAAACACATATTTTGAAGGATTCATGGCATTTTCTTGACATCATTTCTAAGACTCCATTCATGGGAGAAGCTTTACTATTGACATCAAAAATCTTTTTTCTGTAATCCCCCATTATGAGGGATTAGAGTGGTTTCATCAGACCATGATTATAGGTACCAGTTTGGACAACAAGATCAGTTTCATTTTCCAATGCATGGAAATAGTATTGACAAACAACTTTGTATATTATGAAGGAGAATATTATAAACAACACAGAGGATTGGCAATGGGGGCAACTTCGGCCCCCATTTTTGCCAATATGGTCTTGTGGTTTTGGAAGACTTTAGTCTTCAATTCTCCTTTTTCTTCCATTCTTGGACTTTATTTGAGATATTTGGATGATATTTTTGTTTTGTGAAAGGGTGTTACAGATGAGTTAAGGTCTTTTATGGACTTCCTGAACCAATCTACAGACTTCCTTGAATTCACCTATCAGACAACAAGTCCATTGGTTTTCCTGATATTACTTTGCACAAAAATTTGAACGAGTCCAGATATGAATCTAATATATACAGGAAACAGTCAGCATTTAATATGGCAGAAAACAAATCTGGTAAAGGGTCAGTTGTTAGTATCTGATGAAGCAGTGTTTGAAGTCGAAGTTAAACTTTGACTTGTTTAGGAATAGGGGATACCCACAGAGTATATTTGATGACATCAGTGGATATGTCCTACAGCATAGAAACTTTAGAAATGGTTCCTTACTGTGACTGACACCCCCACAAAAGGTGATAGTTGTCTGGGTAACTCTAGCAATGCAACAATTGTTTGTGATCCTTCGCAGGTGTCTGTCAATACATACATTCACTCAAGACTTCTATTTGTTATTGCAATACTTTTTTGGGAGCCTTGGACTCACTAACAAATTAGGTTTACAACCAAGATTTGTATGCAAGAAAAACAGAAATTGTAAAACCATCTTGGAATCAAGGAAAAGTTGTGAAAGTTTACCTATGAAAGGATGGGGTATGAAAAGATGAGCCATGAAGTCAATGCAGATGCATCTTGGATGCTAGTAGATTTTCTGTTTACTGTTTCCGTAATTTGATTTCTGTAAAAGGAAGGTTTGATTGTAACCCAAAAGGGGTAATGTATACTGGTTTTGTGTATTTTGCCCTGTGTTTTGGGTTGGCAAGTGTTGGCAAGACCAATCGCCCCTTGTGGACAAGAATATGCCAGCATTATTAAACTATCAGTAGAAAAAAATCTTGTAATGCCCTTTATAAACACTCTGTGTCATGAGGATTTCAAGTCTGAATTTGCTATTTTAGAAAATGTTGATCATCCATAAAAGGGTGGTGATTGGGAAACATTAGTGTAAAAAAGGGAATATTATTGGCAGATATTCTTGAATGCTACTGTTCCCCCAGGTCTTAATGATTACATATCTATTAAGCCTATTTTGAAAATAAGTGCTGAAACCTTGAAATAAAAATAATATTTATATTTACATCCCCCTGAGTTAAGTTTTTAATATTGTTAAAAGTTTTCTCATCAAGTCACCATAACAGGTTTCCTTCAGCCTTTTAATGTTTTTTGAAATAGTTTAGTTAAGAACTATTTAAGGTTGTTTCATTATTCATTTATTCAAATATGTTTCTATGTGTAGAAAATACACTATTTTTATTTCTTATACTTTTAGTAGAATTGGTCTTTACGCACAGTGTTTTATAGGCACTTTCACTTATATTTCTTTGAGTATTTATTAAAGAATGGTTGTTTTAACTTGGCACATTTCCATTAATGAAAGGAAGTAGGTTAGTATTAGTTTCTGAGAAAGATCCTTTTTTACTTGGAATGAAAGCACTAAAATTGTGAATAAATGGTGTGCTTGTGGACTCCAGTGCAGTGTTTATTTTGTTTATTAGTGTTTTCAGTACACTGTTCGTGGTTTAAGTTTATTAGTTGTGTAAAACAAAAGTATTATGGGAATATGAGCTCACCATTTTTTTTTGAGTAGCCACACAGTGAATTGTGCATTACTTATGCAAATAAACATACAAAAATGATACATTCGCCATCTTTTTGATTGAGGTACAAGTGTTTTATAAATGTTTTCATTATATTAAGAGGATTTAATAACATCTGATTTAAGTATAAATTATACATACAATACTATATTATGGTGACCCACTCAGTGTCTGATAATGAAGTGAAATGGTAAAAGCAAGGCATGAAATCTAGGAAGGCAGTATGTATCTTATTTACCCACTTTTGATCAGGTAAGCTTGACCTAGGTTAATGGCTTCTTTACAGGGAGGACCTTAAGTAGTATTTATACTGCTATGGGAAAATTTGGCCAGTGGATCCTAGAACATCCCTGATTCTTTCCAATAGATGTCACAGGATGTACATTCACCTTAGTTACAAACAACTCAAGTGAGTGGGACCTTCCTTTACAATTTAATCCAAAGGATGATGCGCACATGGGAGTGCAGTACTCCCTAATGCTGCAGTATAGTGTCAGCAATCCAATCACCTTGAGTGAGGGAGGAACTCAAAGCCTTCTGCTCCTTCAGCACCAAAGACAAGACTGCTACATTTTGCACCAATGACGCTAATTTGATGAAGCAGTTTGCAGTAAGTAGGTTAAATATATATTAATTCCTAACTCATTCAAAGTATTTTAATGTCTGTAAGAATCATCATAAAATTAGAGGACTCCTATTAAATGTTTAAGAAAACAGTTTGAGTACATGACAAACACTTTCCAACATGGAGGCTTTATGTACAAAATCATTCCTATATAGATCTGTGACATCAGAACCCAATTGCATCATTATGATTGTGTTGAGCTTTGTTGATGGTTTGAAACATTAATAGATTGCAAGTACTGTTAACAGTCCCGCTCTCTCTCTCTTTATATATATATATATATATATATATATATATATATATATACACACACACACACACACACACACACACACACACACACACACACACACACACACTCTCTCTCTCTCTCTCTCTCATATTCATAGCAATTATGTATAATTGCTACTTTTGTTTTTGTAGAATAAATTATGTTTAATTGTATTTTATACTGCGGCAATTACAAAAAGAACAATGTGGTGATTTAAATTGCATATTTTCCATGCATGGCCTCCATGATAATAATACTTTGCATTTTTTACTGATGACAACTGCTTCTACCCACTCCCTCTCCAACCTTCCAAAGACATGTACTGCATTTTGTGTCCGTGTTAACTTCAAGAAATATAATGCTGTGCAGGCCAGTAAAAAAAGATAATAAATGTATTGTGTATGTAAGGCAGACAAGAAGCAGCAGCTAAGGCATTAATTAGTATATTTTCATTAAATTATATTTTGAATGGTTAATAAATAGCATTGCCTTACTATATGGGAAGAAATCGCCAGAATAAAGTACAATTATGAACTGTCACATTTAAGAGTTTTTCTTTGCCTTAGGCAGATAATGGATTTTCAGCTTCAGAAAAGATTACCATTTACTATGAGTGTAAAATCCATCGCACATTAAGCTAAGCATCTATCTTTTGACAAATATCAATTTTCTTCTTGTACTGCATTGTATACAACTTAGTCTAGCATTCCTTTGTGTACATATGTTTAATGGTCTACTTCTCCAGCTATCCAGTATGCTATCTTTTGTCCGTCAGTGTATCATATTTTGATATCTAACTTAGCACAGGATTAACTGCATAAAATAAAAATGGGAAATGTTTTTAACTGTAAATGGGAGCTGTGTGATTTCACTTACTATGATTCCACACAGGTATGCATTGCTTTATTCCAGCCAAGTATGAAGCTAAAATTTAACAAGATGCACTACCTAAATACTGGTAACTAGAGGATGCAGCACCTTAGCAATCTCTGAAATCTTGGTAACTTTTCATATAACCAAGATATGCATTTGGTTTACTCATTTACAAGATGTCTGTATAAGGGACTTGTATTTAGCAGCTAGATAGGTGCTATTATAATTTGCTTATAATACAAAGTTGTGGAGCGGTAAAATGAAAGGCATCAACAGAAACACTGAGAGACAAGTTGCTGTGCGACCTGCTGCTTACTGTGAGTCTGGCTGAAACATTACAAAAAAAAATGGCAGAAAATATTAAAAGTAAAAATATGCTGACAGAATAACAAATCACACTGGCAGGAAATTCAGCTTGTGATATCTGCCAGTCTCTGTTTCATTGGCTCAAAATAT
Organism: Protopterus annectens; assembly: GCF_019279795.1. Taxonomy (NCBI): domain Eukaryota; kingdom Metazoa; phylum Chordata; order Ceratodontiformes; family Protopteridae; genus Protopterus; species Protopterus annectens. Next base: position 533,622,260 of record NC_056738.1, on the reverse strand, counting down.
AAGACAATGAGAAATTTCTTACAGCTCAACTCAAGAAGGCCTGTTATTTTATAGAGCAGGTGGCATAGCAGTTGTTGTAGTTGTATATGAAAAGAAGTGCTTGTTTTTTTTTTTTTTTTTTTTTTCTGGTGCAAAATAACAGTTCTACATTAAAAAGTAGTAAAGCTTGGGTGGCAGGGAGGCATTTTGAATTGCAAGATTTCTACTACTATTAAACTATTCTATAAAGCAGGGATGGTTTCCACTTTAAGTCTGGAGATAAATGAATAAGCAAGAGTGCGTGTCCTGATTGTTGCAGTCAGAAAGAAGTCAGTTTCAATTGTTGAGAAAATACTATATTCTTAGAAAAATCCCAGGAGCAGCAGTTTGGCTAAGATGATCCCAGTCGCACAGTAGGCAAATGAGGGCTGTGTGAATCAAATCTGTACCAAAGGAATATAGCTCACAACCGTAACTCTCTGCACCAACTGACAGACTGACCAAAATGTTCTGGATTGCAGTCAACAAAGGATTACAGGAATGCTTGACTTTCAGACTGTGTCCAACAAATGATGCGTAATACAAAGCTTGTTCAATCAACTTTAAGAGAAATATTTAAAATCTGTTCCTGATTACTGAGCTAAAAAGCAGACAGGGTAGAGGGGTGTTGCAGTGGGTTCCACTGCATGGTTCTGACAACAGCAGACTGAGATGTATTTCAGGCTTATTTATGAATTTAGTCATTAACTTGATATCAAACCGACATCTGAGGTGTCCAGTCATACAAGTGGCTGCAACTGATGATTGTGTGTATAAATTATTTCCTGCATTCCACAATAGTTATCCATTGTAGTAAACAGGAGCACCATCATATGATCCATGTTTGGGTATATGTGATGTCCCCTCCAGTATCTACTCCCTCAGTCTGGCTGACTCGCTCATGCACCCTATAAGGGGCCTACTTAATAGGCCTTTGGGGTCCTGTATCCACATGGTGCTGCACCAGGTGGGTACACCCATATTTCCTGGTGAACATACCCCCAAACTCCTGTAACTCTGCTTGGATTTCTCAAACCTAGGTCAGGGATAACCACTATGACATTGCTACCTCTTCCACTGAGGTGCCAGTCTAAGCCTCACTGGGGATATCAGTCACCAGATCTCCCTCAGACTCCTCCTGCCATCCACTACAAATACTCGGCCCCAGGGCCTCCCTATCATTGTAAGGCTTCATCATGTTAACATGGTGCAATTTGTTCCCCTGGCTTCTTGCCTAGCAGTTCTGTGTAGTTAACATCACTGACCTTCCTTACCACTTGGAAGGGTCCCTCCCAAGCTGCCTGTAGAACCATAACTTGATGTCCCACAGCATGCTCTCAGGCTCGAGTATTTCTGTCAGACCAGACCGTTTTCAGCTCTCAGGCTCCTGCCAGGTTATCCTGGGCTAAGCCCATGTGCTCCCTAAGCCTTGTCCTGAGGTTTAGGACATACACCACAATAGACTCCTTGTGGGATTTGCACTCATCCTCCCACTCCTCATGAATCAAATCTAAAGGCCCCCTCACCCTATGCCCATACAGCAACTCAAAGTGTAAAAAACCTGTGGATTTCCGGGGTACCTCTCTGTATGTAAACAGCAGAATGGGCAAATATTTGTCTCTATCTGTCTCTCTCTCTGTCTCTCTCTCTCTCTCTCTCTCAAACTGGTCTGCAGATGCCCACAGCATGATCTTTAGTATAGAGTTTTACTGCTCCTCCAGACCATTAGTCTGGGGATGGTAGAGGGTGGTCTTCAGGTGCTTCACACCACTCTCACAGATGATCCAGCAGGTCAGACATGAAATTGGCACCTCTGTCAGTATTTCTCTTGGGAATCCTACCCTGCAGAAAATCTCTAACAAAGCATTTGTCACCTTCTCTGTCTCGATGGAAGACACAGCTACCGCCTCAGGGCATCTAATAGCATAATCTACTACCACAAGAATATACCTCCTCCCTGTGGAATTTGGGGTACGCAGAGACCCCACAATATCCATAGCTAGCCTCTGAAATGGCTTCTCAATCAAATCACAGGCAAAGGCATCAAAGGAGCTGTGACATTGTCTCCTGCCTTGACTACTTTTTTGGCACTACTCACGGGTCCTGTAGTACCTGGTTACATCCCTTGCAATCACAGGCAAATAAAGGTTCTGCATAATGTCTCTTTGTGCACTTTATGCCTATATGACCTGCAAATGGAATGTCATGGGCTATGGCTAGACGTGCCAGATCATAGGCTCTGGGCACTAACGAATGCTGTATTACTTCATTCTCTGGCCTTCCCTCAGGGTCCACTCTTTATACAGACTTCCCTTTTCCTTGAGAATCTGGTGCATCCCTAGCTACCTCCCTCAAGCCTCTTAGTGTACGGACTAAGAACTGAACCTGTCTCAACCCTATCTTGATAACTCTTCCCAGCATCCCTTCTACAGGAAGTCTGGTATCCTCTGACAGTGATGCCTCATTGTCAGCCTGGGTACTACCACTCACCTCTGCCCTTGTAGTCACTCTGTCCAAGGTAACATAAGTACCTATCAGCAGCTGTGGCTCACCTTCAGACGCACTGCTTTAGGGTATCTCCCTCCATGAAATAGCCAGCTCACCATCCCTGGCTTCAGGTGTGGGGTCTGTCTGGGTCTCCCACATGCCTGTCTCCAAGCTTGCCTTCATGTAACTGCATGCACACAAGGTACTGCATTATCAAAATGATTCCCTATCAAGAGATCTGCACTGATATCCTCAAACTCACCTACTTGTTTCCTTTTCCACCCTCCCAGTAAAGGTGAACCCTGGCCACTGGTATTTGGAATGGGGTCCCTCCTAAAGCTATGATGGGAGTGGGCTGCCTAAGCAACTACTGCTCCTCTTTAACCACTGCAGGCTTCACAATGGTTATTGTCTGTTCCCCTTTTTTCTCCAGCTCATCTGCAGAATTACACTCTCAGTCTGCCAACCAGATTTTCATGTCCTCAGGCAAAGTACTAAGGGCTTGTTCCCTCACCAAAAGGTGTAACAACCATTCAAAAGTAGTGACCGTATGCCCACCCACCCACCTATGAAAATAAGTGCTTAACTCAGCAATGTAATCACTTACACTTTCATATGCCTTGCGTCTATGCTGACAAAGCTTTTTATTTCTGTAAGCTTCAGGTGTTAAGTGAAAACATTCTGGTAAACAATGTTTTACTCTGTCATAGTTTAAACAATCAATACCAGACAATTTAGAAATAGCAGTTACAGCTTTATTATGGAGTAAGGGGATCAGAAACCATAACCAGAGCCCATTGTCAATATTATACTGTCTACATACATACTTTTTAAATATATAAATAAAACAGAAACCATAACCAGATCCCTTTGTCAACATACATACTTTTTAAATATATAAATAAAACTATCAAAATTATCAACCTCTGTAAATTGTGGAAGAAATTTACTGACCTTTATTGCCTCTGGGGTTTGTTTATTCCTTCCCCATTACCTCCATGACTCTGGTAAAGAGTAAGCATCTACTTCTCATGTTAATGCTGCTTCTCATTTTCTTCAGCCTCCAAATGCCACAGTGTCTCATTCTCTTCAATCTACAAACACAGTTGTCTCTTTCTTTAATCTCCAAACACCACAGTCTCTCTCTACTGATTCTAGTTCAAGTCTCTCTAACTCCAGACAGATTTTATAAATCCTGTGAGGAAAAGGTGAACTGTCCTTTTTCTGAGGGCTGTAAATTCCCATCATCAGTCTGATTTTCCTCCTGGTTGCTGGTCTGAGCTGTGAATAAGGCTGAAATAATTTCCTGTAGTCAGGTTGGCATGCACCAGTCCTTTGGCTTCACACACCTTGACCAACTGGTTCTTTGTCAGCTTGCCATAATCCTCTGCTGACATCTTTGGCTGCTTTCTCTGACTAAGCTAACAAAAAAGACTATTGTGAAATGAAACTGTTTACCTTGTGACTGCTTGAGAGTACACTGACCTTTACTGAAAACTGCCTACAGGTTACAGAAGTTTAATTAATATCCCCACCACTGCTCACCAATATGTGACATCCCCTCTGGGCCTGTAATCAAGGAGCCTGAATCCCCAGCACTGGATTGGGCCATTCACTTGAAACAAAAATGGATACACCCTGTATGCCCAGATGCAGCTCTCTGCATCAAGCACAATTTCCCTTAAGAGCACACAGGGAACACACTCACTCAGTGAATGGTCTGGATTTCTGTTTCTCCAGGGCCCTAGTGAGACTCCCCACTGGCATAGTTGTAGAGTTGAGTTCTCAGCTGACTGTCCAAGCCAAGTTCTTCAGCACACTTTGTGAAACCAGTGCTTTGTGTCCTTGCTCCAAGCAGGTGACACACACATGCACACACACACACACACACACACACACACGCGTGCACGTACACACACACACACACACACACACACACACACACACACACACGCGTGAGCGCGTGCATGCACACACTCACACATGCAAACACACACACACACACACACACACACACACACACACACACACACACACACACACACACACATCACACACACACACACACACACACACACACACACACACACACACACACACACACACACACACTAGGGAAAGGCTAGCCCAGACTTACTAGTTATGCTCTCTTCTGCCCAGACTATAAGGTAGTTATTGCCACCAGAAACTCCAAAGCCAGCTACTCTAAGGTTGTTACAAGAGTGCCCAGTTATACTGAATGAAATTAAAATTAGTACAAATGGTATTGTTTTAACCTAATGCAGTAAGGTTTTCAGAAGTGGCAACACGGTCAGTAAATATATAAGTACTCTCAAAGGTTAAAATGTTCTCTAAAGGACCAGCTACAATGAAAAGTTTAAATGTATTTAATAAATAATAAAAACATGAAAATACTAAATATCTATTTACAATAAACGTTAGAGTTTCAATCGCAGGAAATAGTTAACACAGATGAATAGATTCACACAGATACAGAAAAAACATACTTAACTAATCTAACTATTTTCCTGACTCATCTAAAGAATTACAATTTCCTGGCTCACTTACTAGAGCAAGGCAAGATGAAGTAGATGAGCAGCCTTCCTTCTTTGTTAAGTTCCAAAAATAGACTGCACTGAGACTTCAGTTTCGTCTAGTATTAAAACATTTTAGTGATGGATTACAGAATGACATCACATCTGGTGATCTGACTCTGTTTCTTACACTACCCCCATCACTAGAAGCTGCCAGGATTTATCACATTTGTTATAATACATATCTCGAGCTTCACTATAGTTTATTGCAGCATCTGGAAGTTGTAAAACAATTTTAACACTTACAGACATTGTGTCTCTAACTTCATTCAAAATTGTGAGATAACATCTTTATGGCCTAGGCCCAGTAATTTAATTTCAGAAGATTTTTCAAAGTCCACTGCAGCTGGACTGTGATTAACGTCTTCTCTTCCAGTATCCTCTGTTAAAATATAGTCATTTCAACAGTTACAATGCATACATTTAATCAGTTACTACATGCATGTATATTTCTTTTCTGTATAGCAGGACTCACTGTTGATACATTTTCAGCACAAACATCTATACAAATCAATTTGATATTTAAATAACATATAATTTTTTACAAAATTCCGGCTAGCTGTGCTGGCATATGTTACACATCCACGGCCTTACATCTCTTGGCATAGATGGCAATACCTCACATTGTCACAGTATGATCCTTGGTTTCCTTGTTCTGTTGAGTTTTAGTGAGATTATTGTTGGGATATGAATAGACTGGCAGCGTGATGCTGGGCTTCATTAGTCGGTCTAATACTTAGCCCAGCTGAGTAAGACAATTGACTGCTCCTTTAGTGCATGGTATGATTCTTCAAGCCTTCATTTGCCTTCTGGGTGACTCACATCACCAGACAGCATTCTGAGGTTGCCTTTGAAAAAGAGACACTTACATCCATTGGGATGTCTCAGGCTGTTAGCAAATGCAATACACGTCTTTTGAATTCCTGCTTCCTTCTGCTTCACTATATGCTTTATGGCTCTAATTCCCAACACATCTCTTGTAGTCTAATGGGTTGCCCAATGCATTTTGTAATAAATGTGAGTTTCAGGGGATAGTTTAGTGTTGCTCATGCCAACTCTGTTTTTAATATAGGACTGTTTTATTTAACAATTTTTTTATGTAAAATATGAAAAAAAATATTCAAAATGAAATACAAATCTATGATTACTCTAAAAAAAAAAGTAGGAACACTGACTATTTTTTTCTCATAGTTAAGGAGAGAACCATGTAATGTGATACTGGTTTCATCCCAGGGTGGTGTGCAATCCATTACCCTGCCTAGGGCCCAGTTTGACCATAATCTAACTCAGACTGTGACTCATTCCTCATCTGCCATATTTGCTTTTCTACATTGCTTCCTTGCAGTTGGGCTATCATTTTCCATATGCATTTTGTCAATAACATTCAGGTCATTAGTAGACAGCCCAAAGTGCTAGTTTTGTCACACCAATGACGTACATTAAAGCCATAGCTCTCAACCTATTTGTGCAAGAAATCTGTGCAAAGCCATAAGTAATGGGGGACAAAGGACTAAAAATACGGATGATTTTCAAATACTGCTTATTCAAACTTTAAGTTAAAAGAATTGCAGGTTTTACATTAGCATGGATTTTCTGAAGTGTATGGAGTCTGAAACTCAAATATGTGTCATTACTTCTGACTTCAAGTCTTCACTGATTTGCTAATGATTTGCCAGAAAACCACAATTTTATTAAAAACAGACCAAACATATGATCTGGACACACACTGCAAAAATTTGTACAGTTGAGATGAATGATTAAAGCTCAGTCCTTAACAATTACGACCACTTGCCATTTGTTGGGTCTGTATTTTCTGGTCTACATTTAGTTCCACAGGTAGTTTAAAACATACAGTCTGAGGATCAGTGAGGCATACTATCTGGTTAAGTGACTTGCTCTGAGTCACACAGTAGGCAACTAGAAGCTGAGAGAATCAAACTTTGGGATACAGGAAGCATCTTAACATTGCCTGCACTTAACTCTCAGAAGACTGGAAGGGCTTGGGCTACTAATCTTTTTGGTTAATAGCAAAATACACTAACTACTTGTGCCACAAAGACTTAATAGCATGACCCACATGGATCCGACCCACTCTCTTGTTGCCTGTCCAGTGCACAACCACTTCAGCAATTACTGCCATATGGCAAAACCTGCCATAGTACTCTCGCATAGAACTCGACAATGTCTCATGGAACACAACAGTTCATGCATGGCCTTAGCGTATGATCATATATATTCTATTTCTAGTGCTCATCCAGTGTTTCCTATCATATTTCAGGCTATTAAAACTTGTGCAAGTCCTTAGTATGTTCACATATGCCAGTGCCCTGAAGATGCTTAAATAGTGCTGTTGTTAATGATCTAGGATATTAAAACTTATGCAAGATGTCACATGTGATCATATAAGTCAGAATGATAACATAAGTCAACATGATTCCCTTTGCTGAACCAATCCCCCTTCTTCCCGCCTCCTGTTTTTCTCATTTCTTTTGTACTTCTGGACAGTTTGCAACCAAAATTCAAAATTGTTTGGTCTTTCATTGTCTGGCATGGGTGTTTCTTTCCTCTTTTATAACATTGATAAATAGTTAGTTACCAAACCTGACATTAACATCTCTTTGCCCCCAACTTGCTATTGACCCATGCATGGGAGAAGTTTCCCACATGACTACCAATACTGCCTCCCACTCATTTACCACTGACTCCAACCAGTCTTTTGCCCAGTTGTATTTCCTCTCCCTTTCTGTATATAATGTAATGTGTCTGTTGCCCTCCTCTATATAAGTACCAATTATTTTGATTCTTACTGTCAACTGGGCATCTAATATGTTTGGTGTATATTCTTCATATGCTGTTCCTGCACTGGGCATATTCAGTTTAGATTATGGTAGTCACCTATGAATTCCTCCTCCACCCCCTAGTCCCACCCTTTACACCAAATACCTTCACCACTGTGTCATTTCTCTTCTAAACTGTTAACTTCTCTCCTGGTTTCTGCTTTCATCACAGCTTGCTGTATCAGTCATTATGCCTTTCCCTTATATTTCCATTTCCATTCTAGGATTCTGTTTTTCTTCCTCACCCCCCCCCCCCCCCGTATTTGCTCAGTCTGTCTTGAGAGAGCATTCTTACACCACAACCATTCCCCTGCTTTTCTGCAGTGTCAGTCTGCTGGGGTTTTTCCCTGTTTATTTCTTTTAGGATTTGACATCTGCCATCCACACTCTTAACTGGCTTACCTCTCCTATCTCATTACTACGCACACACACACACACACACACACACACACAGAGTAAAAAAGGCAGTAACCACCACACTGGAACAGCTTCAACTTTTTATTAAAACAAATAAAACAATGAGACAAACTGTGATGAGCGCTTTCGGGACTAAGCCCTTCTTCAGATAATTTACTAGTGAAGCACCTCCCCTTAAATAAAATATAGCATCCGATCACATTCAGTAATTTACCCTCCTATTTTTCAAGGCTGACTTTAAAGGTATAACATTATTCAATCCAGGGGCCTTGTTCACTCCCAGTTCTATTATCCACTTAGTCTCCTGGAGCTCAATATCATTAACCAAGTCCCCTCATCTAACCTTTTTTATACATTGAATAACCATAAATCTGAATGTATGACCTTCAGACTGTGAAACATGTCGATATAATGCATTATGCTCATTCTTTAATCTAACAGAGACAGATGATTCAAGATTCTATTTTTGAGCATAAAATTTGTCCTTCCCACATAAAAACACGTACATTGTTGGCAGGTAGCTAAGTATATTACATTCATAGTCCTACAGTCTGCATACAAATCAAATTTATAAACTTTCCTTGTTACAGGGTGTATAAAAGTACTTGTCTGATCAATATGTGCACATGCTTTACACATCCTACATATCTTGGTACCCACATGTCTAGATATAGCATTTCGCTCCTTCCTACCTTCATGATATAACACGTCTTTCAGACTCTTAGTTTTCCTAAAGCCAAATGATGGTACCTCACCTACCACCCCCACTCAATTGTCATCCGATAGCAGGATCTTCCAGTTCTGCCTAACTATATTACAGATAATGCCTACATTATTACGGTAGGTCAACAAAAACCTTACTCCATCATTATTCACTTGCTTTTCTTTTCTTGATTCTTTATTTAAATGATATGACAACCAGGGCTGTGTACCTTGCTTCCTACATTTCTTACTCTCTTCAGTTACATCACTAACCCTACCCTTATGGCATCCCTTGTCACTAAGGTTTAGCTCAAGTCGAACAGTTTCTTGTTCAAACATGGTATCTTCCGAGCAGAGCCTGGGGATCCTGCCCACCTGACCACTAATAATGCTATCGAAAGTGTACCTGGGGTGCATGCTATCTTGAACTAGCAAACAATTCTTCCAGCAGCTCTTTCTGTAAAGTGCAGTTTTAAAACCATCTGCATCCCTAATCAACTTAACATCTAAAAAATCCAGTTTAGTCATAGAATAATTTACTGTAGATCTCAGGAAGGTAGTGATAGATTATACATATTGTATGAACCCCATAAGTTCTTCCATCCCTCCTTTCCATAACAGAAACATATCATCCATGAAGCGCTTATAAAACATAGCATATCTTTCCATTGACTAGTCTCTTGTTGGTGGTGGCCTCACCTATTTTGACCTATCATTGAGCCAGGTGTCTATCCAGCTGGTGATTAAAAGGGTTTATACCTAAAGTAGTGAGCTTGTCTGTGCCTGAGGGGCATTGCTTCAAAAGGCTTGGCCAAGTCAAGGTAAGCATTGTGCACAGTTTTACCTTCATCCAACACTTTGGTGACCCTCTTAAAAAAAGTTTTCCGGATTTAATAGGCATGACCTTCCTTTAACAAAGCCAAACTGTGGTGGGTCCAACATTTGCATGTTACCCTTGTCCTCACTTAGTGTCCATGATGATTCTTTCCATTGAATGTATTTACCTAGGTCAGAGGTGGGAACCTCCTTTGTGCAGAGGAATGACTCTCATCATCTTCTGCTCCTTGGGCACAAAACCTGACTGTAAGCTCCATTTAAAAAGTGATTCAAGTGGAACAGAGATCATTCTTCATGCTATTTATTAAACATCCCAGGATGTTATCGGAATTAATCAGTAAGTTTATTTTTGCACTTGGAAAAGGCATTGATGACATGTTCTCTAATAATGGTTGGGAGGATTGTGGTATGCATTATTTCCTTTGGACTATCAGGGGGAAGTGGGGGTAGAAATTTTGAGCTAAACCTGTCTGCCAAAAAGTTGGTAATGTCTCCAGTTCAGTGTGGGTGATGCAGTTCACAATAAGTTCTGTGTATTATTTCCCCTGAGATTATAGACATTGCTGTAGAAAACCTTGTGGTAGTTCTTAGCCTGATGAGCTGTTTTTTGTTCATATTTAGCATTTGAAGTATTAGTATTAATTAACACTCTTAGCTGCTTGTTTAGATTGGTCAGGGGACTTTTAGTATGGCTATGTTCCTCCTACATTTGGCCAAGATTTTTTTCTTTTGTATAACCGATTGATATTGTGATTCCACCTGGGTGGCTTGTCTTTTGTGCTCATACAAGTGAGCACATCTCGCTGTATGCAGCTATCAGTATGGCTGTTCAGAGATTTTGTAAATATCTTGGCATATGCTGTGATGTTTATTGGGTTTGGGGTGCTTGGAATTTAGAAACACAAAAGGAAAGTGGTGCAAGAAAAACCAATAAACGAAAATCACCACAAGCCTAGAAGGATAGCCTCAATAAGATCCAACACTCTTTAATAGTCGTCCAAAACAGCACAGTCACATTAACGCTGACAAGATACAATAAACGTTTTTGTCGTAAACTTCATCAGAAAGTGCAAACAAATGTAGTAAAATTCCCATCATATATATACAGACATACAAATTGATTGATTAACCAGTTAAGACTTAAGTGATCAACTTAATTGTCTTTGTTTTGAAACTGAAATATTGTGGTGCAATAAGATAAAATAATATTATACCTGGATCAATGAAATAGTTGATATCAAACTGCTGTAAGCATATTAAAATCATAGTAAGATATATATTGAAAGGCAAAACTTCTATGTAACCTTTACAAACATCTAAAATGTTGAATATGTGTGAATGAATTAAAATTCAAGGGTGAATGTTGTGCTGTTAGCACCATCTAGTGGCTAGAATAGTAAATTTGATACCAGTGTCAGAACCCTGAATAAATCTAGGTACAAAATTCTATTCTAACTGGTAACTGAAATTGAATAATATCACTGTGAAACAAGTGTATTATTGACAGGAAGGTAATGACATAAATTTCATGATACCATGACCTTATAGGTATAAAAATTGTACATAAAACATCAAAGAATTTTTTTTTAAATTTTTTAAATAGTTGGTTTAAAACTTCAAGTGATTAAAAGTATAAAAATATATATAAATATATAAAAAAAAATATATAAATATATGTAAAGGTAGGATGTGGTGAGAGATAGTTGGTTATAACTTAATTACAACTTTGCAGATCTCAGTTTCAATACTGGCACTAGGGAGATCATATCATTGAGACCTGGTGATCTATTAGCTTCCAGTGTAAGTTGCCAGTATAACTCTCTGTATTCAACCATTGTCTCCCACATACCACCCCTAGGATCTGGTGGGACAACTTCTAGAACAAAAAATGAAAAACCACTAGTTTTACAAATTGTGCTGTGTTTATATAGTGCGTTTTTCTCGTTTTTGTTTTTGATCTCATATAGATGTTCGTATATTCTTTGCTTTAGTTGTCTCTCACTTTTACCAACATAAAAAGATGAACATAACCTGCATATAGCTATATAAACTATTCCTTTAGTGTTGCAATTTACATATGTATTTAAGGAAATATTCCTATTTCTGGCCTCTACGTGGTATGTATTACCAGTAATTAAATAGGTGCAGTATTTGCATCTTCCACACTTATACAAGCCTTTCTTTTCCTTAGTAAACTTCCCCCGGTGGGACCTATTGAAACCACTTTCTAGAAATTTTTTTATCGTTTTACCTTTACGGTAAATATGAACTAAGGGCTCATCAAAAGTATGTTTTAAATCTGAAATATTAGAGAATTTGGTCCATTCTCTGTTCATTACTCTCCTAACTGTACCAGATTGACCGTCGTAGGTGGTCACAAAACCTGAATTAAAATTCCTTGTGTCTGTATTTGGCTTGATATTTGTACTCATATCAGTCATAGTTTTCCCAAGGATTGGTGAAAATCTTCCCACCCTTTCTTCGGTTACTTCTTTTGATATTCTGTCAATTAAATCACTTGGGTAACCTCTGTTCAAAAAAAACTTTTTCAATGTGTGGACTTCGCTGGCAAAGATTTCATCATCAGAAGTCATTCTACACAATCTAACCAGTTGCCACTTTAAAACACCTCTCTTCTGGTGTAATGGATGGGAACTGGAGAAATGTAGATAAGAATTTGAGAAGGTATCCTTCCTGTAAATTCTCGATACAAAGTGGCCATTACTTTTCTGTATGTTGACATCCAAGTAAATAAGTTCCTTTTCATCAAATTTATGCGTGAAGTCGAGGAAATCTGTTGTTCCCTTCAAAAATTCCACAAGTTCTTCAAATTGGGTTTGATTTCCTGTCCATAGGAAGCAAAGATCGTTCAAAAATCTCCCATACAAGGACCAAAGCTGTAAATAAGGGGAATTTAACAGATATCTGTTTTCCCAGTAGGCCATAACTATATTGGCGTATGTAGGGGCGCAGTGTGCACCCATGGCAACTCCCTTTTCTTGTTTAAAATATTCGCCCTGGAAGAATATGAAATTGTTCTTCAATACTAATTCCATCAAGACCAGGGTAGTTCTAAACTCAACCTGGGTAATTTCCTTGTAATCACTCAACATCTCCTCAAACCACTCAAGTCCTACATCATGAGGAATACTGGTAAATAAATCTACCACATCCAAGGTTCCGAAGGAAGTTCCATCAACAAGTAACTCTGGTTGTAATTTCCTCAGAAAGTCCCAAGAATCTTTCAGTATATTCTTGTTGTTCAAAACCAGTCCCTTAACCTTAACGTCCACATACTTAGCTAAAGGTGCTGTAACCGATCCTTCAGCTGATACAGTAGCTCTAAGAGGTGGATCATTGATGTATTTGTGCACCTTGGGGATTCCAAAGATGGAAGGGACTTTGGGTTTCTCCACATGTAGATATTTGTAAGTTTTAATGTCGATTAAACCTTCAAGGAGTAAATTATTTAAAGACACTTGGATATTCTTGTATGCTATGTTGATTTCATTTTTGGATATTCTAGAGTATTTGTTTGTGTCATTCAAAATATCCATCATTTTTCCTTCATATAATATGTGTTCCATCAACACAACACCCCCTCCTTTGTCCGGCTTCATGACCCTTAAGTTTTCATTGTTACTTAAATCTCTGAGGATTTGGTTTTCCTGTTTGTTTAAATTAGGGTATACAAAATCTTGTTTCAACTCAGCCCTTAACTCTTGTTCTACTAATAACTCAAAGTTTCTAAGTTGGGGGTGTAAAGGCGGGTTGAAAGTACTAGGTCTTACTAAGCTGTGGTGGTTAAAATTGTTTGTCTTTCCTTTAAAAATTATTTCTAAGTTCTTTTTTCTTAAAAACATTTTTAAATCTATAAGTAATCTAAAAAGATTTTTCCTTAATTTTGGTATAAATCCAAAACCTTTGGAAAACAAATCAAAAAGATTTTTGTCAATAGTAGTGTCCGAATAGTTGAAAACATTGTAATCATTATATGTCCATTTGTTACCTTCCTGTATCATGGAATCTCTCAGTTCCATCTCTTTTTGTTCCTTCCCTGGGGTCCCCAACCCATTCCATTGTAGTTTTTTGAGTTGTAATTCACTGGTTCCATTTCCATAATTCTCTCTGATCTCCTGAGAGGGGGGAAATCAGTTTCCCTTGTTTCTTGTTCCTGATAAAACACTTTGTCTCATGTATCACCCTCATTTTGTTCTCTCATCCAATGTTGCCTATGTTCATTAACCCAACCCTTGGGCTTGGGGTAGTGTGTTTTATTTTTATATTCCTTGGTGTCCCTATCAATCTTCGCTACTTTTCTATTTTGTACCTCAATACATTTGGTTTCTATGTTCTTTAATATCTCTTGATATTTATTTCTGTTTTCATCAACTTTGTGTAAAAGGTCACCAATAATAGCTTTATTAACACCATTTATTTTGTCATACAGTTTTTCCATTTCACCTGTATTATTTTTAATTATAGCCTTCATGATGTTAAACCCACATTGGTCAAATGCTGTATGCAAATCTTGATGAAACTCAGTACCCTCAACAACATTGTTGGGGTACTTACATACCCTCAAGCCCTTCGGTACTATATTTAAATCTAAACAATAGTTTAAATAGGAATTGTCAATGTCCAGCATTTTATACTTGTGTAAATAGTAGTCCAAATCACCACACATAGCATTATAGCTACTGTAGACAACTGAATTGGGAAGCTTCCTTCCAAATTCAAACTTAGTTTTTAATATATAAGACAAATGTCTGCCAGTACCTGTAGAAGTAGATTCCTTAGTCGAGTCAGTCCTTGGAAACAGCCGTTTGCTGGTAGTCCTCTGCTCCTTAGGTACATTCCCATCTACTTCATTAATCAAAGTAATGTGAGGAAACCCATCTAAACTGTTCATAGACGTGTTGTTATCAAGTAAATCTTCTCTGTTGTGTTCATGAACGCTAACTGCCCTGTTGTCACGCATCCGTTTTGATTTGGCCGCTTCTTGGTTGCAAAATTCAGGAACCGATGAAAGAAGCATAACCATAGATTGGCTCACTGGCGTGAGTAAGCCAATGAGCTGTGTTAGTTGTCCGATGAGCTTCCGAGGCTCTCCCATCTCCGTACTCTTCTGAGTGGAAGCCGAGGCCATATCCATCAAGGCAACCCAAAACATAACTGAGAAACACAAAAGGAAAGTGGTGCAAGAAAAAACAATAAACGAAAATCACCACATGCCTAGAAGGATAGCCTCAATAAGATCCAACACTCTTTAATAGTTTTAACTGGTTAATCAATCAATTTGTATGTGTGTATATATATGTTGGGAATTTTACTACATTTGTTTGCACTTTCTGATGAAGTTTATGACGAAAACGTTTATTGTATCTTGTCAGCGTTAATGTGACTGTGCTGTTTTGGACGACTATTAAAGAGTGTTGGATCTTATTGAGGCTATCCTTCTAGGCGTGTGGTGATTTTCGTTGCTTGGAATTTAGCCAAGGTGTTGCTTAGTACAGAGAGGTTAGGCTTGAAATAGTTCCTAAAGGTTTTTGGTTTCACTGGATCCCAAATGTAATGCTTATTTCAAGTAATATTGCCTTAAGATCAGATCTAGTGAGAGAAGAAATCACATTGAGTGAGGAGCATCACCTCCCCATGTTTCTTGACTACAAGGATGTTTGTACCCTTGGTAGGAGAATGGACAACTGTTCCAGGATGTTCTTAACAAAGTTTAGGAATTGCTGGGCTTGTGCTTTAGAAATGGTGTAAGATTTCCAATCTATAGAGGGGTAGTTAAATTCCCCTATAAATTTCATATTGGGTTGAATGGTAAGGATTTCCTGTGACATGGAGGGGGGACCTATATGTTGCAAGGATATGGTATGAGACCCTATTTACGGCGAGTTGCACATGTATGACTTCCAGTGGGTCATACACTTTAGTCTGGAGATGAGGTCGGTTTTAATATTGACTTGAGACTCCACCACCTTTAGTTCTCTCGTATGTAGTAGCTGGTCTACCGGTCCTTTGTTGGGGTACTTTCTGTGACTTTAAAATATGTCTCCATTACTACACAGATGTCTACACTCTCCAGTGGGAGGAAGGCTTGCAGGGTGTGGAGTTTCTTGTTGAGGCTTCTAGTATTAAGCACTGTTACCTTCCGATATTCCTTCATAGATTCAGTTAATTCTGGAGGTTTATCAGTTTCCCATTGCCTAAAAAAGGTGGTATGGGGTGGGAAAGGTCTTTGCCAATACCCAGAAGCCTAGGATGGTAAGTGCAGATCATCCCTGACAAGGCAGCATGGTCTGTCAGCCATGTCCTCACAAGCTGTCAAATATTCTACCACCTTGGACTGACACTAGAAGTTAAGCCAATTGCTAAAATTATTTTCTGTTCTTACTGTGGTGTCATCCTTGAATGGAGAAACAGTAAGGTGGTGTGATTTATAATACCCATGTTAATCACTGGGGTGGTGTTTTTAAACCCCTCTGGTTGAATACGGTATTACCATTTTCAGTCACTTGCATTTTGGCATGAGATCCTACAATGTCTTTTGACAAGTTGGTATATTATGTAGATTTAATTTATGTACTTGATTTTGTTGACTTGAAAGCAGAAGTAAACTTTAGATGCAGGTTGTTTACCCATTCACATTATACCTGTATTGTTTAGACAGGTTGCCTGTTATCTTATTGAGTTATTAACAGTAGCACAGTGTCTCCTACTGTTTGCCACACTAAACTGTTCTTACAGCTTACATTGTAAAACATTGTTAGAGTAGATGAAAGTGCTTTCTGCTTAAGCCCACAAAATATGCAAGTTAACCAGCACATAGCTTAGTCGGAGTGTGTGCTTTCTTAAATCAGCAAGCAATTATGACTCAAATGCATAATTGCTTGCTGATTTAAGGAATAAGTGATACTACTTTATCAACTGTGATATTAGTATCTTCATATACTTTCAATGTTTCAGCATCCAAATGGCATTCCATAATGCAGACCTTGTATTTCGATGCAGCAACAGAGGATTGCCTTTCTATATTTTTGCTCTTTACTGCTGTTTATTTTTCTTGCTAGTTGCCAAGCTGATAGCATATAGTACACCTCTCAACTTTTACCTCTAGAGTGTACCTACAGAAATATGGACAAAGCAAAACATTACAGAAAAGGTACCAGGTTAGGGAAACTTTAAATGCTGGTACTGTTAGCTAAGAACTTGTTAAAATTTCCAAATTTTAGAAAAACGAGAATAAATTAGGGGTATCCCTCCAAAATCTGGGCAGTTACAAGGTATGATGCATATGCTAATAGTTTGCAGACACTGTTGCACACTCATTATTGCTCCCAGAATTCCTCATTCCTTCTAGATTTTCTCTGTACCTTCTTCCAAAGCTTTCCTCCTTAATTTTGAAATTGTTTTCTTTACATTTTCTCCCTTTTTGATGAAATGGTTTATTACATTTGGAATAAAGTTTTGGGTTGAAATTCCAACTGACTGTAAGTCCCCCAAAAACATCTTGACTGCTTTTCCAAGGTGCTGTACCCCTATACACATCACAAAAGATCAATCCAAACACTGCTAAAGAAATGGAAATTTGATTCAGGAATAACATTGGAATACACTGGTTTAAAACCATCTCAATATAATTAGTCATATTATGTCTTTGTAGCCAGACTTCAAAGGACATTACTTCAGTGATACAGAGGTTCAACTGATACAAGGGAGGGAATTCCCTTATAGCCAACATCCCCAAAGCGGATGCAAAAGTTCTGACTCCTCACTACAGGTCCTGGAAGTTTGTGGTAATGCGAATAGTTAAGAGGGGTGTGAGCAGCTGCTTGGGCTAGTAATATGTCCAGTAAATTGAATGCATTATGAACCCTTGAAATGAGGATTCAGTTGAGTAACATTCCACTTTGCAGTGTGAGTTCAGAGTATAACTACCACTCTTCTTGGGAGTGCCTTTTGGTAAGGGAACTAAATACAGCTGCAAGAGTGTTTTACTAGATCCTCATTAATTATGCAAATGAGCTATCCAGATAAATCATCAAGCTAGATGCATGCTTTACTGGTGAGTTAAATCTGACGTTATATATTTGAAGTTACAACATAAATGTAAAAGCCATTCATATGGCTCTGCTCTACTACCCTGAAGTGTGTTTTAATCCACTGCATCATCTTTGTGTAAGAAAAGTGACAAACCCAGGAGATTGTACAACCTTAAAATGGAAGACAAGAATATATTGACTGAATTTCCTTTAAGAAAGGGCTTCAGTTTTATGAAACCAAACAGGGGCTGGGGGGCTTGTCATTATGGGAGTGTTGGGCTATTGGCATTGTGATTGTGTTACTCATGGACACTGATACTCATTTCTGTCACTAGAAATGGAATTGTTGTGACATGTCAGATGACAAAGCTCAAAAGCAAATCAAGTCAAAAGACATTAGTCTGATATAATTCTAATACATCCAATAATAGTGCAGATAC
Source organism: Protopterus annectens (assembly GCF_019279795.1). Lineage (NCBI taxonomy): Eukaryota > Metazoa > Chordata > Ceratodontiformes > Protopteridae > Protopterus > Protopterus annectens. The sequence continues at coordinate 533,603,877 of NC_056738.1, read as the reverse complement.
ATTGTTTCTGACAGACAGAGGGATTAAGAGGGACAGTTGAGAGGAATGTAAAACAGCACACTTCTAGAAATGCAGACAACTTGCCCTTTGCAGAAGTATAACCAGGAAGAAAAAACAATGACAGTACCAGCCCTATCAGACTCTAGTGAGAAAGTATACCAAAATAACCTTTGAGGTTAGTAACTTCCTTACCTCTACAGCAGTGTTGTTGAACTTCTGGCACAAAATAATTCCACGCACTTCACACAATCAATGAATGCAAAAGCAGCTTCTTTGGTAACTCGGGTTGGTGAATGCTGGCATGTCACCCAAAACTTTGTGGCATGTCACCTTTGACATGCATGTCATAAGTTCACCATCACTAGTACAGGGGCTGCTTTTGCTAATGCAGTGGGAAAATCATTTTGAGTGACTAATTTCAGAGTACCATAGAACACTATACATTCCTGGACAATATTTTTTATTATCTAGGGTAGGAATGTCAATCAATTTTCTTTTGGGGAAAAGAGCAGTAAGTTTAAGACTTGCATATGTGATTAATCTTGATGAAATTAGTTATTTAAATTTGAAAAAGGGCCCATCAGGAAAAAGTCTTGCATTTGTAGGAAAGCTATGTACAATAATTCTAATTTACACACACACACACACACACACACACACACACACACACACACATATATATTTTTTAATACCATCAATACCATTTCCTTTTTAGAATTTAACTTTTTTATATTTATACACTACCAGTGTGGTTTTTGGCACCCAAACTTGTCAAGTTTTATAGCAGCCAGCAGTGCCTTTCAGACACTGTATAAAATTATTATGTTATAACTGGTATGCCAAGTCACCCGTTTTGAGTCGCAAATCATTCTAACTTCTGACAGCTATGTATTGTTTCACCTTTCCCTTATCCAAGACTTAAGCTGTTCATGTCTTGGAAAAAGGACTGCTTTAATTGAGAGTCTAACAGTAAATTCTATTTCAAAGTGATCTGAATCATGAAGCAACTACTTTCCTGCTTTATCTAACAAGTCCAGTTTCATCTGACTGTACTGGGGTAACTCTATTTAAACCACTGGTGGAAAAAACCTAGTTCCATATAGTTTAACAGTATTCATGCCAACGTTTCATGCTCCGCAGGGAAAGCCTTGAATATGTGTGCCAGTCTGTGGGTGGACAATTAAAATCAAGTAATGTTAGGGCAGTAGTTTATGCCCACTAGATTTAAAAACTCCTCATATTTCCTGTTAATTTGAACACTAGCCATGTTGGTAGATTAAATGTATCTGGTTTCATAAATGTTTTTATAGATAGAATAGTTAACTGGACAATATGCAATGAACTTGTGATCTTTTGGGATGATTCATAGTTCACAACAAGTTAATTTGGGGTGATAGCTTAGGACTGTCTATGTCCAGTTCTTTTCTATTCCAGTTTTCAAAGTCTGTCATCTTGCAACAGGATTAATTGTGGCAATTCTGGTTGGTTATCTTCCTTTAACATTGCCTATGATGTATGACGTACTTCATCAAATATATGACTTTTCTGTACAGCTTTACCTCTGGGATAGATCAACTAAGCACAAGTGCCTTTTTAGGTGAGGTCTGAGGAGAAAATCTCTATTCAGAATATGTACATTAAGTTTACAAAAGTCACAGTAGAAAGAGGAGAAAGTCTGATAAAAGCATTAAAACAAATAGTTAATGGTTAGTTGGCAAAACATGCGTATTAGAGTAATGAGTGGGTAGCCTTGGCTTTTAAACCCAGAGACAAACTAAATCTCTTGAAAATTGAAAACAGCTAAGTAGAGTTGTTGTAGATCAGAAATAATGTATTTGCATTGTACATGTTGCAGACATGGCTAATGGCCTTAAATCAGCAACAAGAGAAAAGGGAATTAGATACATTTTAACAGTCAACAGCAAATAAGTAAAGCAATTACAGTACAGTGTATATCATTGGCATTCATGTACACTGTGTAAGATCTTGGGTTCAATTGCTCTGCCAACAATTTCATCTCGAGGCTTCAGTCTTTCTTGTAACAAGTATAGCCACTGTCACCAACTTTGAAATGTCCGTCTTCTCAAGATTTGTTTATAATAGTATTTCTATCTCTGCTTCCCGGAATTTCCTTTACAGTGCATTGCTTTTGAGGTACCAGGGCTATTGATGTGAATTAAGTTATGGTGGCCAGACTGATTTCCCCAGAAGTGATGTATTTCCACATTAAAGAATTGTGAAATCAATAGTCTTCTTATCATTTGGTAAATATCCTTCTTGTGAGATTCTTAACTGGACATTTCCATGTATTCATTGACAGAGGGTAATGTGGACTGGACATAAAACATTTTGAATTGTTGCTATTCCTGCTCAAATGTCTGTGGGTCATTGTTGATTATAACAATATTGTATATCTTCCGTTTTGAGAAAATGGATTTTAATGCATTAATCACATTTGTACTTAGCATTTTGATTATATTAGCAAAGTTGGAATAATCCTCTAGCATCTCTTTCACTGGATCATTGTCGAATGCCTTGCAAGTGGCACAGCTCTGCAGTACTTATATTTCAGTTGATACACCTGGCCAAGACAGACGCACTGCTGGCAATTTCTTTGCACTTTACCATTTGCATACGGGAACTATTATTTTATCAACTTTGAACACCAAGCCAAAAGACAGCATATTAATTTCTTTAAAAAAAATAAGGTTGTGCATATTTGCTTATTTTTTTTTCAAAGAATTTTATTAAATAATTATTAAAATGAACAAATATTTCCATGAAATTATAACATTTTTTCTTTAAAGTTAAAAAACAAGAAAATAAAAAAACAAACCTTCTAATATATAAACCAATGTAACTAAACTATGTACAAAGACATTCATCATGCAAAAAATAATTTCTTAATGTAGCTGTAGGATTAATAAAAATCATCTGTTTACATAAATTAATAAACTATTTTTCTAGAACTTCATAGATGATATTCCATGAATTATATAATGTAGTATTCCTAGATGATCTAGATTTAATAGATAACATTTCCAAATTACACATTTCAAGGAGTATATTTTTAAATTCCAAAAATGTAGGTGCTGTACTAGATTTCCAATTTTTAGTGATTGTTTTTCTAGCTATAGATAGTATAGACCAAACCAAAGGGTACTTATTCTCTTTTACACAATCAGGAACAGGAGTATTAAATAAAACAAGTGATTTAGATATAAATAAATAATCAGTAAAAATTGTTTGCAACAAATTATTGATACCATCCCAAAATGTTCTTAAATTTGCAATTATAAAACATATGAGACCAGTCAGCATTCAATTCAATATTACATCTCCAACATGTTATATTCTTTTTAGAAAATATACTTATATTATGAGGAGTGATAAATGATCTATTTAAAAATCTCCATGTGAATAATTTCCATTTTAAAGAAGTAGTCATACTTGCTGATTGTAAAATATTCAATTTGTCTTTCTCAGAAGGGGGATTATTATTAATTAAAGATAATATTTCCAATGATTATCTGAATGTGTATCTAAATCACATTTAATTGTCCTATAACTGTTTGATAACTTGTTATTAGCAGGAGATTTATGCAAAACTGATAAAATCATATATTGTATTAGATTGGGAATTTTTTCCTAATTATAGGAGACATATTGTCTAGCTTCTTGAAGCTCTAATCATAAACAAGAATCAAGTTTATACTCTTCCAAGAGTAAATTATTGGATTTTATCTCATTATTTATCATCATTTGGTGCCAAAATGTTAAATGCTTTTGCTAAAATATAGACATTTTTGTATAATCTGAAGAGAAAATAGATCTGTGTGTGTAGGCTATAGGGAAGAGTAAAAAAAGCCAATCCTTATATATATTATATATAAATATAACATTTTTAAATGATTTTAAAAGAAAAACTATATACTTAGAGTTAAAACTCAGAGAAGAAAATTCAGAAATATAATCTTTTAACCTCCAACTAAATAGATTATTAATTATATTTAGCTTATAGGAACTGTTTATATCTTTGGTATTTTGTGACAATATCTCTCTAAACTTTTTCCACTTAGCAGTGTATTCCACATCAGTGAGATGAGAGATTGTATTGAATACTGATGAAATTGAATACATTTCTAAATTTGGTAAGACTATACCCCCATTATTCCAATTATACATATGGTATGTTAATGCAATCCTTGGCTTATTTGGTAACCACAAACATTTCTGAATCATTGAATTAAATGTTTAAATTATTTGGTAAGAAGGAGGTATAGATAAAGTTTGAATTATATATAAGATTTTGGGGAGAAGGATCATCTTTATTATTATTAAAAGTTTATCATCCATAGAAAAGGGTAATTTGTTCCATTTATTTATTAAATTTTCTATCTGTAATAGACTTTTATTATAATTTATTTGAATGGTATCTTTAATGTTGTTAGTAATAATTATACCTAAATATGCTATTTGTTGAGACTGAGCTATATATTCATTATATTCATCAGGTATATTGTATTTTTTGAACCTGTTAAAAGAATTTGTGTTTTATTATTATTAAAAGTAAGGCCGGAATTTTTTTGAAAATATTCCACGTTTTTAAAAAGTTTTTGTATAGATTCCCTTCTACTCCCAAGAGTAATCAATATGTCATCTGCAAACATTTGTATTGTAGATGATATAGTAGGGTTTAACTTGTATCCTTCAATATCTGTATCATGTCTTATTAAATTTGCCCATGGTTCCATAACTAATGACAATAAAAGAGGGGATAAAGGACACCCTTGCTTAGTACCTTTTACTATTGGTATATTTTGAGATATACTAGTACCAATTTTAACATACGCTTGGCTACCTTCATATAACAGAGTAATAAGATTGACAATATTATTGGAGAAATTTAATTCCTTTAATAGAGTGAACAAATATCCCCATGTATCTGAGTTGAAAGCACAATTAAACTAACTAGGGTTAAATTTGTTTTAAGATTTTTCACCGAATCAATTAAAGTTAATATTCTTTTAAGGTTATCATATGAAGTTCTCTTTATTATAAACCCTGTTTGATCACTATCAACTAATTTGGGTAAAAGTGTTTTAAGCCTTTCTGCATAAATGGACATAAATAATTTGTAATCAGTGTTTAATAGGGAGATTGGTCTATAGGAGATACACTTAGAGGGATCTTTGTTAGATTTTAAAATAGGATAAATAAAAGTGTATTCCAAGAAGGTGGGATTATATTTTTGTCATGAACAAGATTAAATACTTTATAAAGCAATTTTAGAGCATTTATAGGTAGTAATTTGTAAATTTCAGGAATGATGCCGTCATTACCTGGTGCTTTATTTTGCTTTAATTTGGTAATGTGAGTTTGAAGTGCTTCATAAGTTATTTGTTTATCAATAGAAATCCCTTGTTCCTCTGAAAGTCTTGTTTTAGTGTATTTATTAATAAATGTTTTTATTTCCTCTTTAGAGTTAATTTCAGTAGTTGTTTGTTTGATGTTTATAAAAAACTCTCTAAATTCAGTTAATATATTATGAATTTCTGATACCATTTTTCCTTTTTTAGGGAAGAATATTTTCATTAATATGATTAAATCTATTTAATCTTTTCATTTTATTAGCAAGACTTTTTAAGGATTTAGGGTTAGAAGAGAAATTTATAAACTTGAATTGTTCTGTATTGATCATAGTTTTATGTTTTAATATTTCTAGATATTTATTATTTAACATATTTATTTATTTTCTTTTGTCTGATATATCTTTATCACCCATATTACTAAGTTTTAAAGTGTCTAATTTACATTGTATATTTTGCAGCTCTTTATCCCAAGCTATCTTTTTTTTTTTTTTGTTGTACCAATTCAATATCCTACCATACAGATAAGCTTTTAGGGCATCCCATATGTAAATGTCTGATATATCATTAGTATTGTTAAGCTCTAAAAAATTCTGTACTTCTGTAAAAATTAAATCATTAAAATATTTTAATTGTGTGATATAAGCTGGGATCCTTTTTATATGAATATTAAAATTTGGATTGACTACCACTTCAAAAATTATAGAATTATGATCTGATAAAGGACATGAAATCACTGCTGATGTGATAAAGGAATTGTTAAATTATTAGAAATAAAAACTCTATCTATCCTCGAGTATGAGTTATGTCTATGAGAAAAAAAGGTGTAAAACAAAGAAGTAGTATCGGCAAAATAATTTATATCTTTCAAAAAATAAGTATCTGAAAAGTCTTTTAATAATTTAGATGATGTAGATATTCTTCTCTTCCCATTAGCATTAGAGTCTTTGTAATCCAGAATACCAGTGAAATCTCCTGCCAAAATAATGTTCCCTTTAGAGAATAGTACAATTTGATCTAGATGTTGTTTCATTGCGTTTATCCCTATCCCTGGGATCCAATATATGTTAATCAATGTGAAACTGTTACTGTTTATTTCTATGGTGACTGCACAAAACATTCCTTTATTATCCTTATATGTATCTATTATTTTAGGAAAAGGCATTATGCTATTCCATAGGATAGCTACTCCTCTCTTTTTCTTAGTATGTTCAGAACTTACTAAAATCTTATATTAACTGGGATTTATGCAACTTAAGATATCTAGTTAAATTCCTCCTTTTATTAGGATTATTTAAACCATTAATGTTAATTGATATACGTTTTAGTGTAGTCATTGAAAATTTAATGATGTAAATATAAACATACTGATCTAAAAAATACACAAGAATATATCTAATAGGAATACTATTATGATCATTAGAACAAACATAGTGTAAGAGTATTATATTCTTAAAATTAAGGTTGTTTCCTACTACATAAGATATGAAAGTCTGAAAAGTTGTTAGAAAATATTTATAACATAAACATGAAACAAAATAACCAACCCGAACCCCTCTGGTGTTTAAAACTCCTAACTCGAATGACATCAGTCACTCGAATTGACCTCCTATCAAAAGCAGCATCCAGTCAGCACCTGCCTAAATGTCTATAGTCATAACTATAAAAATAAGGCTTCTCATCAATAACATAAACAATTTTTTGTATGAACCAAATGTATAGATATAATGTTGTGTCAATTAGTAAACTGATGACAGCTACATCTTAGGAATAAAGTAGAGAATTTTCTTACATTAGTTAGTAGGCTATTAAGAAGTACTATGATCTATTAGTTCACACTTCCATTTTAAAGTAATCACATTTGATAAGAACCTTAAAAAGAGACTATGGCATTATTTTATTACCGAAATATGGCTAATAAAGGCTGAAGTGTGATATATAGTACTGCCATAGGTGATCAGCTAACTGGGACATAGTTGTAAATGAATCACCTAAGGGCCTTTAATAACCACTAACATTGGCAGCTAATAAATAAGATGCTGATAAAAGTAATTTTACTAACAATCAACTAACATACTGATTGTTCTGAAAGAAATGAACACTGCATTTCTTTGCCAGAAACCAAATATAGTGATTACTCATCAAGAAGTAAAACCAACAACATCCTGTTAGTTTTCTTATAACCAAACACCACGGTGCAGTCTTTCATAGAAGAGTGACTAATAAAGCTTAAAAGTCTGATCTTCCATTCATTGCATTAATTTGAATTACCTCAAAGGGTCCATCACCATACTGAAAACTAGTGAAAAGGTCATATTAGTTCAAAGAAACAAGGTGCTTAAATAGCTCCTGTATACTATATAAAAGCCATATTTAAATATAATGAGCTTTTTATTATTCAATTATAGCTTATACTATTTTTGAATTTTGAAAAGCTATTTCATTAACAAAACAAAAGATGAAAATTTCACATTTTCTAATGATAAACAGATCTAACTATTTTTAATGCACTTGTCCTTGCAATATTATTGCTGCCTATGTGGTACATCCCTATCAGCCTATTACACAAATGCATTCATAAAATAACTGAGATAACCTATTATATACATCTATACGTTTAACATTTTGATAAATGCTTCATGAATATTTTCTCAGCAAGTCAATAGTTATAAAAAAATGTACATGTATCACAAGTATATAAACAGCTTGTAGCATTTTTAAATCTTCCAAAAATGCACAAATCACAACTAGTATTTTCCATCAAGATATCGGCACCCTTGTCATACATAAAGCAAATATTTTATGAGAATACTATTCGTATATAAATACATAAGGCTCAAGAATACCTATGATGATCAGAAAAAGTATTTAGGCTACATGTGTAGTATAATCCCTATTTATTTAAGAAATTATTGCATATAATGTCTTACAATAAGTTGAAAGTAGTAATCTAGTTATATCTTCTTTCCATATGCTGCATGAGAAAACAAATTTGATTCAGTAGCTTCCCGGTGAGGATCAGAAGATCAATTTACTTCTGACGCCTTCATGATGACATTTTAAGAAAGCTCCGAGCTTTCCAGCCGCGATGGATACCACAGTCTTGAGCTCATCATGAAGATAAAGCTTTCAAAGTTCCGGTGGGAAATAGTAAGTAAAACATTACTTAACTACATATAAGGCAATGTCTCGAGACTTCCTCTATACCGAGAGAGATGAGAAAGAAAAAAAAAAAAAAAAACTTTGCATACACAACACGAAGCAATGACAGCTATCAAGCAAAGCTTCACCACACTAGCAACCAGACTCTCCGGTTAATCTCTGACCAAAGCACACAGGCACCAAAACATACAATTAACACAAACAACACCACACATGTCTCTACAGTGCTAAAGCACCAAACCAGAGCCTCCAAATAAACACACCAACAACTCGGAAACGACAACAAAGCCTTACCATTACTCCAGCCACACTGCTACTCATATTCCGGGTCAGAAGTGCCATCACTAGCACAGCAATTCTGCAACTATACATCAGGCCATCATACAATATTCCTTTATCAAACAATTAACCATAAATCAACTAAAATACAAATACAGCAATTATAACTAAATAAAAGTTTTCCAACCACTATAAGAACCAAAATCAAGATAAACAAATACGGCCCCTAATGATAAGCACCGCTACAAGACATCCGGAAGCATAGATATCTGAGACAGGAGAACCACTGCATCCATGGGAATCAAACCAATAAACATTAACATAATTAATCTTAAACAAATAGTACAAATGAAAAAAAATCCCAACAAATGACTATTCTACAAAACAAAACAGACAACTATTTAGTTAACCAATTTACATTATATTAAATATAATACCAAAAGCTCACCTGGATGTCCGGTTTCATTTCCCCAACTAAGTGAATCAAGTGCAAATATGTACTTGTTATGATTCATCTTTTGATTTTTTTTAGGGTCAAATGTTTTCCAAGTGTTGTTCTCAGCATTCCTTTTAAGACTAGGACTGGCCCACTCCATTTCATCTACTTGTTCCAGTATGTTATTAGATTTTATATAAGTTATTGCATTGTCTAGCTCATCAAAAATTTTAAAACCATCTTGATAAAATATTTTCAGTCTTGCAGGAAAAAGCAAATGGGTTTTTATTTTATTCTTTTTTAGTTCTCTGACTAAAGGCAAGAAAATTTTCCTTTTTGATAATACTGAAGAAGAATAGTCATTATCAAAGCGAATAATATTGTCCTTCAGTTTGATTGGGGATTTTGTCCACGCAGTCTTTAGTACCATTTCCTTATCATGGGCTGATAGGAACTTTACAATAACAGATTTAGTATAATTACTCTTGGTGTTTTTAGATGTGACCATTGATCTATGGGCTCTTTCAATACCATATGAAAGAGCCTCCGGCAGTTCAAGTACTTCAAGCAACCAGGAAGATAAAAATGTTTCCATATTACTTCCCTCTATGTTATCCAGTAAGCCAAAAATTCTCACATTATTCATACGGGACCTGTTCTCAAGGTCATCAACCTTTGTCTGACGAAGAGAATTTTGCTTTAACAGGAACTCAACATTATGTTCACTCTCCTGAATTCTGTTATCCATATCACTTAATGCAGTTTCCATTCCTGAAATCTGCTTCCTCTGTTGCAATAAATCTTCATGTAGAATGTCCATGAGCACTTTTCTTTGAAATTGTCAATTTTTATATCCATTTTGTCTATCTTGACACTTAGTTCCTGAATACTAGTTAGTAATGACTGTAGTTCTTTTTTTATAGTTGTCTCTTGATGAGAAGATTTAGTGAAGTTCATCATGTTCTTTTACTGTAGTACTTCCAAGTGTAACTTTGACAGGAAAACTTAAAATCTACTTGAAATTTTTTATATACTACCCTAATATATATTTTAAAGAATTAATTAAAATAAAAAAAACTATTATTAGGGAAGTTTATATCAATATTTCCTGTCAATAAAGTTCTGTAAAGGCAGAGCCGATGAGAAAAGCTGCTACTCTGTGCTCGTCTTGGCCACGCCCCCATATTTGCTTATTGACAATTGTTTATGTGAGCCTTTCATTGCAAGTTGCTTGTTTAGTAATTACATGTACAAATCGGTGTCAGTATACCTTGCAAATTACTTTTTCCTTCTGTCATTGGTAAATGCAGATTTACCCAAATTTGTAGTTCTTTCAGCAATTATTCATGCTTATCTGGTAAAAGTACTCTGTATAATTGCCAGCTGTTGCTCCTGTCTCGTTTTAATTCAGATCAGAATTTTGTAGATCATGAGCATCCCCTGAAATCTCAGAAGTGCCTTGTACAATGCCTTTCTGAACATGCTTTTCAAGAGTTTGTGGTCATTTTTGACTTTAACAACTTGAATTGTACTAATTCATGGAATTTCTTGTATCCCTGCATTGTTGTTAACATTTCTTTCTGTCTGACATTATATCCTATGCTTTTGATATCTATCTAGTCTTCTCTAGTGAGATAGCAAATATTATTTCTGACTGGCATCTGTTGGGAGTAAATCTTTTTTCTTCAAATAACATTTGTTGAATCGTATGTAAGTAGTAAAATGAACAATTCAATTTGTTTTCTGATATTTTTTGTTGTATAAGCTTTCTTTGAATCATACTTATCAACAAAGTTTGGACAATGGGGGATTTTATGAATGATGTGCTATCATGTCTCAGTAGTACCTGTTTTCTCCTGGTCTTGACATTTTGCCCAAATGCAAGTTTTTCTGTAGCAGATTTCAGTCTTCATGATGGATGTTTCATTGCACTCCACCACAGATATTTGGGAAGGTAGCAGGCAAAATAGCCGAACTCCTAACTTATAACCTTTCACTTACCACAGGAATTGTTCCACCAGTCCTGATACACACCATCAATATAACTCTTCCTATGGTACTACAGCCCCAACCCTTAAAGACTATCAACCTATCTCCACTCATCCCTTTTGCAAAAATTTTTTAAAAAAGTTCTTTATAAACTGCTGCTTAAACACTAATACCTATGTGCTTCTATCTGATAGCATGGCTTCAGAAATTATTTTATCAATACACACTCTGCATCTGACACTATATATAGCAACTTAAATTGTGGTCTCATTACAGATGGTATATTTGTGGACAAGACCCATGACTTTTAAACTGATGAGACAAAATTTTACCCGCAAAGCAACAAAAATTCAACTTAGAAGAACATTGTCCTTGTTGCATAGCGATCTTTAACAGCAGGACATTTCAAGTTTACTCTAATAACCAGCTGTCCACTAATAAACGCTACAAACAGGTGTCCTAAAGTCTCTGTTCTTGCCCAATGGCTTAGTCAAACTTAACTTTACCCTATTTGCAGATATTTTAGTCCATGCAAACAGATGTCCCAGGGTCTTGTAATCTCAGGACCAGCAGTCCTCCTCTGATCTTTGTCAATGGTGTGACCAAAATTAAACTCCAAATTACCCACAAAAGAATGTAATTGTTTTTCCTCCCCTTATAGAGCATATCAATTTCCTGTCCTTTGCTGCCTTGGACAATAACAACTATATTGTTTTTGTAACCGAATACAAATAGTTAGGCTTAACATTTAACACTAAGCTTCACAACCCACAGTGATATAGTTTTAGTTGTGCGAGAACCTTATTAAAGATATCACATCTACTGTCTCCTACTAGTCTCAAACCATTGACTAAGATTGTCCTTATGCACTAGAATATTGCCTTCTCATAAACTCTTTATACTCAGCTTATAAAGATCAAAGATTACAAGTTGCTGAGAAACAAATTTCTAGATGCATCTTAGTTGCTGACATCTGAATATACCACTGCGACCTTGGCTACCCATTCATGAAATGCCCAAAAAACCCCCTCCAAATCAGAGAACAGTCTTACTCCGTAATGAATTCCCAGGAGAACTTTATATCGCTCATCTGCACACCATTTAAAATAGTCACTGATGAAAAAGCAACAGCAAGATACTCCTAAGTTTAAGAAGCCCCTTTCTGAGCCCCTGACTAAGTTGCCTGTAAATGCTTCAGGGATAATGGATACATTCTTTAAAAGGCCTATGATTCTAAAAAATCTTAGTCTTCTCAACTGTTTCTTTTCCATTTAACTGTTATTAAACATTCTGGTTTCAGGTAAAATCCAGTTTTAAACTTTAAAGAAGAAATTTCATGTAGCTAAACTGTTTGGGAACCCTATCGTAAATCCAGAACTTTAGATGAAATGTATGAAGAACTGTGACAATAAAGCTTTACAACTATGTACACCTAATTAAATTTGAGATATTCATTTTAGGTTTTCTTGTACTGTTTACTGCCTCAGAGCCACGCAGTTAAGAACTGCCAAGCCAAAGTCATTGAAATTGGACCCTGTAGTGATTCCCAAAGGCCAAGTAGGTTTTCTATTGTTCTTTCTATTTGATTTTCAAAATAAGCATTATTTTGATAATTCTACTGCAGTGGTTATACACAGCTCATGATGAACAATTTGTCCTCACTTTACTGCATCTTGCAAGGCCAGAGGAGTTTGATTTTCTGGCTATAGCTACATCTGCTGCTAGACAAGATGGATTGGATTTTTCAAATTAATTTATTTCTTGTCCATCTAACAATGCAGACCTGATACACATGGTCAGTTTCTAAAATTTATGGGACTGTCTATACAGTAAATTGATTGAAGCAGGTTTCATATTACAATGTGGAGCTGACAGTTCTAGTTCATATCTTTCCTAAGGGTAAGGACTCTTTGAAATAAAATTACTCATAACACACTTTGTTAATGAAATACTGATAAACACAAAACTGGTTAGACATGTTAAAAAATCCCTGGGGAAACTTTAAATATATGGTTACCAAACATTAATTCATGTAAACTAAAACAGATAAAATCCATAGTATGGAAGCCTGTAAAAGAATTTTAAATACCATCCTCTGACTTTTCCTTAGTTATAATACCAAATATACTTGCACACATACATTATTAGAGTACAACATTAACAGGCTGCTAATAATAAAATAATGCACCATAAAGTTGTACAGTAAATTCAGTTAACTGGCACCCATGGGGATTGATAGATGGTGGATAACTGTAGCTTCTGGTTGTTTGAGAGCTACTATTAAAAATAGGCCTGACTAATACTGCACCCTATACTATTTGTTTGATTTGACTCGTTCTCAGGCTGGGGAGAAAGGGAATTTATTCCTCTCTTCCTTTTTAAAACTGTTAAACTCTAAAACCATAAGGTATGTTTCTGCTGGGGGAAAACAAAGTGCAATTCATGAAAATTGTGCTGTATTTCTTTGATATTTTTTTTCTGGTTGCCTAAGAGTGCTGGTTGCTTGAGTTCTGGTTAACTGAGAGTTTACTGTATTTAGTTTTCTCAAAATCTGGCAGTGAGCAAAAAATTACTTGGGACTTGAGTCTAGCCCACAAGCAATGATTTACAATGTTGCATTATTACATTAATGTTGAACAACCAACACTGGCAAACAGTTTAAGCTGCAATTTAATCAGACAGATTTTTTTGCCCACCAGTTTAGATCTGTTCACTGTTAAATGCTTTGACCTTGACTGTAGGGTTGTCCTGCTTCTGAATAAGTGCAACAATAATGGTTGTAAAATAAACCATAAAAGCAAAACGTTTTAAAGGTTACCGTGTTGTAGATGGACTGCCTGGCAAAATGATGAAAATAGAAATGTTTCAAATGAGCAGTACAAACAACTCCGGAGTACAAAACAGCCAAAAAGGGACTGCCAAGAACCATGTGCAAAGAGAATTTTTAAATAAGACTCAATTTCACATTCACTTATACTTCAAGTGTAATATAAAGAATGCATGCTCATAAAAGCATTGAAATACAAGACAAAATCACATGGCAATGAGTATATAATGAATAATTAAAATTCGAAAGTAAATTATTTGCTTACATTGATGATGCAAATGTTTCCAGACAGGCTTACGGCTGTATGAATCATTAATACCAGGAAAAGTAACAACATTCAACAATGTTATCTATTCATACTCCATTATTTCAGTTAGATTCCTAACATCTGTTCCACTTAAGGTTGTTTAACCATAAATTTAAAAGCATGTTGTTCATCAGTATGCATAACACATTTTGCTAAAGCATTGCTCTCATTTAATTTACTAATATAAACATCTTAAATTCTTTCTCTGAGCAATCTACTAGTTTTGTCCACCCCCTCACTCTTTAGTAATTCAGCTGCATACAAAAGATAAAGTATATTTCAATATTGTTAATATCAAGTGTAACAGCAAAACATTATCACTTCTGTTCTCATGTTTGTGTGCCTTTTTCCTACCATGTGCAGTTTTGTAGCTAGGTTACTGTTTTAGTGAAATAATCATATGGGGTTAGGTGATATGCTGGCTAGCAGGTAATTTGCAAAAAATCAACCCAAACTACTACTGCGCACCTTGAGCAGACTGAATTGGGACAGCCATGGAAATCAAATGAGCTTTTCCTGGAGAAGTGAAATAAGCATAAAATCAGCCTAGTGGTGGTTCTTAAAGTCAATTAAAAAGTGTTGATAGTGCTCAGAACATCCACCACTTTGGTCACTCATTTTAGCTTTTTGGAACTGCTGAGTGTACACAGCCTAGAGTCAATGCTGCGATGTCCGTGAATGGTGTAAACAGGAATGATGCCTGCCATCTAGGTGGACAAAAATAAGTAGATCCAACTCTATATGTCTGACTCATGAATAGAGTTATGTGCACTCATTGTTCACATTAGTATAGATTAGTCTAAATCATAAGCTATAAATAATTTTTATAGCAGCTACTTTTATATTATTAGGAGAAAAATAGCTGAGAAAATAGTGAATTCATGCATTGTGTTATCTCACACTATCGAGGTAATCACAATCAAACTGTTTTTTCAGTGTAATGCACATTTTACACTGCTAATGTGGAACTGGAATTTGTGTTAAAGACTAGCACAGTACACTGAAGGTCCATGATTTTAAATAAAAAAATCTTAAGCAGATTATATAATAAGGTAAGGAACTAGAAAAAAGCATATTTTGTTCCTCACTTCTTTGAAATGTTACATGGTATCATCTTTGTGCAGCCCTTGCAAGTACAACATGCAAATACTTGTTTTCTGAGCTAAAATGAGGATCATTTATGAGCCATGCCACACTGATTACATGTTATGAAAGTTTCATTTACTTATAGTATATATAATGAAAAAAATAGAAACTTATCTTGGAGAATTAAATTTTATCAAGCAACACAGTAAAGAGGAATACATGTGGCAAATTAGGTCTCCCTGGGAAAAATACCTCTTCATTATTTAGAATTTCAGACTGTTATGGAGGTTGGAGTACAAACTGGAGTAGAGTTTTTTTTAACTTTGATTGCTCTGCATTTGTAATACATGAACACATTTGTTGGTAAGCATGCATTGCAAGAGCATCTTTGGCTTAATTACTTGATGGGGTGCCTTCTGTGCAGAGTCTGCATATCCTCCCTGTGTTCATGTGGATTTAACTTGGGTGATCAGATTTTTTTCCTCATCGAAAGACATACAGTAGGTGGATTGCACTCTCTAAACTGGCCATAGGGGTAAGTGTGTTTCCTTGTATGTGGTATGAAAGCACAACCATGGCACGGCTAGGCACCCAGCGGATTGAACTTTGGCTCTAAGATTGTCACTGTTGAAATTACACCCCAACCCCATGTGCAAAAAATGGGGAAAGGAGCTGTGGATGGATCCAGCACTTCATCTGATGTGTAATAAATAGATCTAAGGGACTTTTTCAGTGAATACATTAATAAATGATGTTCTGTTGTGATGTCATTGTCTAAACTTAATACAAATTGTATTAAAAAACAGCAGCAAAGCAGAAGTTTGACAACATGGAGTTTGAGTAACTTTAATAATATGGAGAGTGAGGTAGGAAGAATGTGATTGCTTTGTAAAGTTGCAATGAGGAAAGTGTATTCATAGATGTAGAACCCCCCCCTCCCCCAATCACTTGAGGTGCACATTAGACCCGGTGTAAGACTACTACCTGTAGCATGACTGGTAAACAAAACAAAATTGGGCTAATGACACTGAGTCTGGTCTGTTCGAAGTATTGT
This sequence comes from Protopterus annectens, assembly GCF_019279795.1. Classification (NCBI taxonomy): domain Eukaryota; kingdom Metazoa; phylum Chordata; order Ceratodontiformes; family Protopteridae; genus Protopterus; species Protopterus annectens. Next base: position 533,587,368 of record NC_056738.1, on the reverse strand, counting down.
ATGGCATACAGCAAGTTCAGTAGATGACATTTTAATAGAACAGTGAGAACTTACTCAGACATAGCCTGCTGTTAAAAAGCAACAGGACTCTCAGCATGTCCCATTATGCAGTCTGCGTCCATGTATATGCTCATGTCCTAAAGTATAGGACGTGGGTGATCTACATGAATAAGTAGTCCTAAGTTAGTAGTGCAGGTGAAATTCAGTTTTGTGCTGATTGCATATATAAAAGGGAAGATGCATAAATGTTATTGATTTAAACATACTTACACAATTGTGTGCTTCAAACATGTCTGAACCAGGACTTGAACAGACAGCTTGAGCTATGGATACGTACTGCTGCTTTATTAAACATGTCAGTGCCATATAGTCTGTTTCTGTTGTGTGCCCTGTATGTTAATGGCACTATAGTCACAGCAGAGAAGTAGCACTCATTAAAGGTCAACAGTAGTAGGACATATCCACCATTTGCCTGATAGTGCTGAAATGTATTGTTTTTACCTAGAAGGCTTGTGCCTCATTTACCATATAATAATTTATTGTTTACGATCAGCCATCACACATCTACACTACCTACTTTTTCATTTTACATTGATTATTCTTAGGATTTAAAATTAAGCACACCATTTACTATATAATGGGCTATGTTATACAAGCATCTTGTATAAAAGATGGCTAAATTGTAAGTTTAAGGTACTGAGTTTTTTATTTAACTTTAAGAATTTATATTTTAGTTGAATTACTATTTCTATTGTATATTTAAATTTAGTATAAGTTCATCTATATGAAACTGATTTTACCTGGAGAAAACGGCTAGATTATATAATAACTCCTGACTGACATTTGCATGTTTAAAGTTCATCTGTTTTGTAATGTGCTCTACAACTAAGCACTCTAAAAGCTTGGTTGATTTTAGTATGCATGCATTTACATCTCGTTTTGAAGCAACCTCCATCTGTTGGATGACTAAAGGATATACATGCTGATTACAATGGAAAGCAAGCTCATCTACTTGTGTACTGTACTCTGCAGTACATAAAAGCATTTATTGATTAGTTTTCATATAAACTGCATATCTCAGCAAACGTCTGGCTTTGTTTATAGGCTTATCACATAGCATCCCATATGATGCAGAGCCGTGATCTGAACCACAGTACATCATCTGCATACTGCTCTACCGCTTTTAGGAAGAGTTGGAAATTGCTGTAATGTGCTTGTTACAACTCTGCAACACAACTTGGATCCATATCATGGCACAGTTACTGGCCTTGTTAATTTTAATTTTTAATTTTACAAGGCACGGTACTCTTCTGGATGCCTTCTTTTGTAGCAAAGCTCATTGGGGTACACATCTGCTGTGTTCTAAAGTATATTAAGTAGTCCTAAATTACACATTTGTGAACTTCCTAGGGGTATAGTTTTAGGATTTCCATGTAGCAGCTCCTTACATTAGATTAATTTAAGGAAACATATCTGGAACCACCACTTATGAGCCACCCACAGTTACTCCAGCCAGCTTGGTCGACATGGGCATCCTGAGACAGTGTAGCAACTGCCTCATGTTCACTGATAACCCTCAACTCCTAGTTGACACAAACTCAAAATGTGAGAGATGCAATTATATTAAGATCCTTGAATCCCTGCTGTCTCTCACACCAGTCAGTACATATGGCAATGAGTGGGTTGCTAGCATGCATACCTCACCTCCTACTCCAACAAAACCCACATATGCAGAGGTCCTCACCAAAAACATACCTAAACACCATAGACCTCTCAAGCACAAGAGCACTCTACACATTCTTCCTGTGCAGAGCACAATACACACAATAGCTCGCATACCAGTGGTTTACCTGTCAAGCAGCCCTTAAAGTAAAACACAAAGCCAAACATATTAGTCTTAGGTGATTCCATCATGAGACACAGATGTCCCTTTCACCAGGCTGGTTAAGGAAAATGTCACAGTCAGCTGTCTGTCAGGTGCCAGGATCCACCATATCACACATGCACTCAAGTCTCTCAACAGGTACTGTTATGACTCCGTCATAGTTCATGTTAGTGTGAATGACTTGAGACATACCTCTCTGGACTACATGAAGAGAGTCATGACTGAGAACTTGGACTATGTGTCTCAGGCGGGTATGTCTCTAGCCTTAAGCAGCATTTTACCTTTAACTAGGATGATGCCTCAATACACACAAAATGATTGACTTTAATAATTGGCTTAGTTTCTGGTGTCATTCTGAGGGGATATAGTATCTGTCCTTCCTATTGCCACTGGCAAAGTTCAGAAAAGCCTGCCTTCAAAAACATCATTACATTTGCATCATGTGATGCAAAAACATTGCCAGGCCTTTTCCTCTCCTAGGAGCTATCCGCTAGTGTGATGGAATGGCTGTGTCTGGGATTATTGTCAAGAGGCAAGGACCGTGCAACATTTTCGCATCTCGTGATGCAAATGTAATTATGTTTTTGATGGCAGGCTTTTCCGCACTTTATCAGTGGCAATAGGAAGGGAAGCTCCATGTTTAAGTAGGTACTGAAATCAAGTACAAGAAAAGGTGATTTGAAAGAACTGACTGAATATGAGGAAAGTGAATGGATTGCCGACCTAAGGGCATACAAGGAACCAGGGCTTAATGAAGCGCTACCAATGAAACCTATCTTGAAGAGGCGTTGGCTGAGGCGATGACATTGATTGGGTACACCCCTTACTTTTCATTTGAGTGATTGGCTAGTTGAACTTGAGATTGTGAAGAGAGACATTAGAGTTTTTAAACATTGCAACAGTGAAGCAAGAATTTTATTGGGTAGTTTTAGTATTTAAATGAGCATTTGGCAAACAGGAAATCAGACCTGAAGAAGGCTAAAAGCCAAAAGTGCTCACCTTTTTTATTTTATGTGCTTTTAAGAGTTTACATGTTTTAATAAATATATTCAGCCATGGCATCACTTCTTGTTTATGCTTTTGTGGATTTAACTTCTTAAAGTGGTTTGTCGGTTTACTTAGATTTAATTTATCAGTTTCTTGTCTTTCTTAATATTATCATAGGAATTCCTGTTCATTATGAAACCAGTTTGATCTTTCTTTATCAATATAGGAAGAAATTGCTTTATTCTGCATGCATAAATAGCCACAAATATTTTATAATCGAATGTTTTATAATCTATATTGGATAATGAGGTTGGTTTATATGAAGAGCAAAGACAAACCACACTAGACAGGGAATGTAGCCACACCACAGAAATTTTATTAAAGAGTGTGGGTTTCTTATTTAAGAATAACTACTTCAGATAAACATCAATGCTAAATCTTTCACTTAAATACTCTATAAGCAAACCTGTGACAGCCAAGCCTCCTCTAGCCACAAATCAGAATGTTTACTCCTTTTAAAAACATTTGCCCAGAGCATGCTGAATTTATGAATGAAATGCAGTTCTGTTAATCAATGTGCCTTTTTTTAAAAAAATCATGTGTCCTAGGTTTGTATTATAAGACAGTACTGACGTTAACATTTTTAAACATCTAATCTTGCAAGTCCACCTTATCCACTCAAATATTATGTAGACAAAACCAAGGAAAACATTTAGATTATATTTGTGTATAGATTGTGGTCTGGCATTCTTTTTGTTACACAAAGACAGGCTTACTAGACTGCTTGATCCTCACTAAAGCTGTGGCAGATAAGAGTTTACTGGGAACACAATAAACATATAAAACATTTATATATAAATCATGTCTAAAACATTATATATACAAATGCAGGTAGTAATTGATACTGATAAATAGGTAACCTTAGCTTGCATTGCAAAAGAATGCTAACTTATTAAAATTAAATATATACACACATATATATATATATATATATATATATATATATATATATATATATATATATATATATATGGGTCTACTTTAGAAAACCGACACGCCAGTTCGCCGACACACAAACCACCGAGACCAGATAACCGACAACACACAAAACCAACAACGCAAAACACCGAACACCATTACACCGACACACCGAAAGTAAACAACACATTACACTACATAGCATAGCCACTAGCCCTAACCCAAACCCTAACCCTAAGGTCCGACACTATCGCACACTCACCCTACCTGCACCCTAACCCTAACTCACTTAACCCACCCCTAACCCCAAGGTCCGACACTATCGCACACTCACCCTACCTGCACCCTAACCCTAACTCACTTAACCCACCCCTAACCCCAAGGTCCGACACTATCGCACACTCACCCTACCTGCACCCTAACCCTAACTCACTTAACCCACCCCTAACCCCAAGGTCCGACACTATCGCACACTCACCCTACCTGCACCCTAACCCTAACTCACTTAACCCACCCCTATACCTAATGACTGTCACTATCGCACACTTCACCTACCTGCACCCTAACCCTAACTCACTTAACCCACCCAAAAACATAAAGCCCGTCACTATCGCACACTCACCCTACCCGCACTCTAAACCTAACTCACTTAACCCATCCCTAAACTACAGTCCCTCACTATCACACACTTACCTTACCCGAACCCTAACTCCGACACTAACACGCACTCACCTTTCCCACACCCTAACCCAAAATCCCACAATATCGCACACTTACCTGACCACTCCTAACTCCGTCACTGTCGCACACTTACCGAGTCGTGCTCACAAATTACCCTTGTCGGTCTTTCCGCTGTCGGCAAATCACCCTTTCGGTAAACTTACCTGCCGGTCGTTTGGTCTTCGTCTTCCGCGTGTCGGGGAATCGTCGGTTCGGTCAACTAAAGGGGACCCATATATATATATATATATATATATATATATATATATATATATCTTGAGAAGACATCCCTATCCATTCAAACCTTATATAGATAAACCCATTGGAAAATATTTAGATTATGTTCACAAGCAGATCATGGTTTGCCTTACCTTTTGTTACAGAAAAACAAATTTACTAGACTGCTCAATCGTCAAAAAACAGTAACATATAATATAGAATAAAAATATATAATAAATCTGATTTTACTAGGAGCACCAAAAATATATGAAACGTAAATATATAAAAACAGTACTGTAAGATATATAGAATTTGTGGTGTCAACATTATTTACAGTTTTTTACTTCATGTTTTCTATCTGGCAAGGGCTTTTGATTTGAGTACTGGGGTAATAGAAATGGTCATTCAAACCTGGCCATCCTCCAGTATTCAGTTTTAATTGCCGGTATAGGTCTTTCCAATCCACGTTTACTGCCCATGGTCCCCCTTCTCTTTTTTACCATAATCTTGAATACCATGATAAGGACATATTCCTAACCATTGATGTTAAAGATTTATGCACATTCATACCTGATGAACTGGGTATCCAGTGCTTTTTGGAATACTTCACAAAAGGAGTGACACAAGACAAAGTAGATCTATATGAGGAACTACTTGAATTGATCCTCAGAAATAATTGCATCTTGCTTGAGAATGCATACTACCTCCAAAATAAGAGAGTGGTGATGGGTCCCCCCTGTGGATCACTACTGGCTAATATTGTAATGTTTTAGCGGGAAACTTGGAGCCTCTTTGAGGTTGATCATGAGCACCTTAGCAAGGTTGGGGGCGGGGGAGAGGTAATGCCTTGTAGCTGACTCCACAGGTGCTTGACATTATGCTTAACAGTGCTGGTGATTTATAAGATTTCCAGTTTCAGTGAACTGGAGGTTACAAGTGTGTGGGCAGATTTGTTTAGAAAAGGGTTAACTTGTGTACCAGCAAGGACTGTCAAAATTGATGACACTTTAGTGAACTTAAAACTGCACGTTAGAAAACTTAATTTTGACTTTTAATATCACAGTGACAAAGTGTTTGTCAGTCTGCACAACACTTATAAAAGACCAAGCTTGTTCAATCCACCGTTACATCCTATGGCCAACTTTTTTGAAAGAATGCGTGAATATGATAGAAGATTACTCTCACTCATCTTACACAGCTCCTCCAATTTAAGCTCTTTTGAATGGGGGTTACTTAAGGATGCAACTAACAATAGACAGATCAGGGTTATAAAACCCAACAAGAGTAGGGGCTTGGTGGTAATGGGCACAAATGATTGCATAAACAAAATGTTTGTATTGTATACAGATACCTAATGGGAGAACTCAATTAATGAGATGAATATTGGGTATCATAGGTTAGACATGTTATTGGATGAGCTTATGTTGAACAGATTAGTGAGGCTGAATTTAGCTTTCTTAAGGTGCTATACCCCAGTTCCTCTATAGCTTTTAAGCGGGTCTTTCCTTCCAAAATTATCCCTTCAACCCAATAGACACTCGGGTTTCACAATCTCGGCAGGAAACCATGCACAACCAAAATCATTCAGATGTCAAGTGCATGAGCTTGCATGGCTTCAATTTAAACAGTTATTCATGAATACTGTCAAAATAGTGAATGGCCATTTTTTATAAAACAAATCACAGCAGGAAGCAAATCACATCCATCTCTGTCCCAAACCTTTCCCCCTCTTAATATAACATCTAAATAGTGAAAAATTAGATACATTATAATAAAGATCGTGTTTCTTATTAGTAAACACCCTTATCAGAAGGCACCCTATAACAGTAAATGGACATTCCCCAAGCAAACGACAGTTAATAGCATTCAGTTAAACTGAGAATTCCACATTCCTTTTATTTAAACCATCATTCTTATTTAAATATACTCCAAACACCAAATCAATTTCTCTATAGAATACACTACTAACACTAAGTCTTCTATTTGTTAATCATATATCACCAGTAACATAAATAGCCACTATAATATGTACCTATACTTTAACATTTTAAAACAGTTCATTTGTGATTAAAAGCAGCACTCAATATTTAAAGCTAACTATTAAATATATTTAAATAAATGATTAACTTAACCATTAGCTGTCATTTATTCAGATGACCCTCATTTAAAGTAAGGACACTAGAATTACATATTAAAAAAACTGATCAGATTTCAGTATTAATATTAAATTAATAACTGCATGCTTGAGTTGATGTATATAGATATTCAAAGTGACTTATTTCCTAGTTAATGAAATTATATGACAATTAGCACTATACACTTAGCAAAGAGTTGAATCATACTTACCTTACAAAGAGAAAATCCATGTTTCCGCATATTTTCAGGTTAAGTAAGAAAAAAAAAAAAACAAATGTATTTCTTTTAATACTCATTAACTTTCCATTACTTTCTGCATGTTTTTTAAAGGAACTACTATTACAGTCCATTTCCTCAATTTGATCTAGTATTGTTTGACTTGAGGAATGTCATGGCTGGATCTAGATCTTAAAATACTTCTTTCAGATGAAACCAAAACATTTAAAGTTTGAGAGAGAATAACAAATGGACCTTGATTTTTTCTTGTTCTTTTATTAGTGGTAAAAAGCTTTAAACCGTTACCTTTAGTCATCATAGCAGTAGAGTAGCCATTATCAAACCTTATGTTGTCATTTCCTTTAATGGAGAACTAGACCAGGCTGTTCTTAGTGTAAGTTCTTTGTCCTAACTAGAAAAGAATCTAAAAACTGTAGATCTCGGTGGAGGATTACTTATCAAAGAAGCAGCCAGAGATCTATGTACTCTTTCAGTACTAAAAGATTCAGATACTTTTAGAGTCTTAGAAAGCCAAGAAGTAGGAAAGTTTACCATCATTTCTCCTATTTTCTCACGCAGTCCAAAAATTCAAATATTTCTTTATCTATTTTCTATATCATCAATTATGTTTAAGGTGTTTTGTTTCAGTAGGAATTATGTTTTCAACTTCAAAAATCCATCCTACCATGTTATTCAGAGAATGTTTTATTCTGGATATGAATTTTCTGCCATTTTAATGCCCCGTGTAGTTCTTCATTTGTTTATGGCATTTTTCGTAAAGTTATCTAGTTATCCATTTTGTCCATTTTTATGAAAGTTCCTGTATGTTTGTAAGAACTGATTGAAATTCCTTTTTAAATATGTCAATTGAGTTAGCCTTTATATGATCACGTTTATCAGTAGAAAACCTTTCTGATAAGATATTGGCAAAAAAAGAAAATATATACATAGAAAGATTTTTCAGATAAAATACTTCAAAATGATCTAGAAAAAGTACTTAAAATATCTTAGAAATAAAATTTCCTGTTAAATATAAAGTAGCAGAGCAAGAAAGTTATGCTGCTAGCCTGGCATCCTCTTGGCCACAATCTACTGAAGTTTTGGATGTAACATAATTTGATAAACGTTATCGATGATTTAAAAAAAAAAACACAATCCCAGCATGGGAAAAATGTGTTTTCCAATAAAACCTGTAACGTGTATGTTTGCATAAAACATGTATACACAGGAATGTGTGTAAATATAAATATAAATATGTATGTATATATATATATATATATATATATATATATATGTGTGTGTGTGTGTGTGTGTGTGTGTGTGTGTGTGTGTGTGTGTGTGTGTCCGTTCTGTGCTGTGCGTGCCTAAAGTTTCACCAAATTAAACCTTTAAAAACGTTTTGTGCACTTTCTCCCTCACCTAGACCAACTTATTTACTAACTTCACAGTCTCAGTTCCAGGGGG
>NC_056738.1:533533763-533573763 GCF_019279795.1 Protopterus annectens | reverse complement strand
GACACCTGTTGACTGAGGTTATCGTAATTTGATCGCCATTTTCGGACCATTCGGACACCCAACTTCTTCTCTTTGCAGAAAGTCGTAAAATTTTTTTCCCTGGGATTCATCCATGTTTCTTACTGTAACCCTAATTATCATTCACACTTGATGGTTGAGATTCTTGACCCATAAACACTGGCAGGTGTAGTTTGACTGGTCAAAGTACAGACAACGCACGTAAAGTGTGCGCACTTGATAATGAACAGCTGTAGTTGTGTCTTCTTAACCGTCGCCATTTTCTGTTGCCACCATAGTAACTGGCACTTGAGACCTTATGATTTAGTTGATTTATGCGGTAATATTCCAACATCCTAAGTGTACAGTTTGAGTACAGATTTAAAAGCATAGACAAATTGCACATATTTTTTTGATTTTGTACGCATATGTAATTGTACGTGTTTGTATGAAGTGGCAAAGTGGTGGCGGGTCCCTTAAGTGATGTTTCAGAAGCAAGCAGTAAATCAAATCAAATAAAACTTACTCCTGTTATAACTGGGCATATATTTAAAAGTTGATAAATAGAACTGTAAGGGTGGTCTATGCAGTAGCTTTAATTGGGCCCCTTTCTCCTGCTTGTGTGGCCCATTTTATGGAAAGACTTCAGCTACATTATGTCATTGATAAGTTGGATAATACTTACATCAGAGTTATCCTGCATTCTGTATTTTTATTACGTTTAAGTGACATTGGTGAGCGTTCTTATTTTCTCATCTTCTATGTCACTGTAGTAGATTGCACAGAATGTTCACTTCCACTGCCTTTTGGGTGTTTGGTTTGTTTGCAGATTAGTTTTATATCTGTTATTTTAGCATGCCTATATGTACTTCAAAAATAAATAATTCTATACACTCTATTCCTGAGTGCGTATTAAAAAATTACAATAATTGTTCTGTGTTGGCTATTATGACATAATCTGTAATTCAGACATCTAAATTTAATATTCATATCTGTTATGTATAGGATACATATTTTACAGAGGTAGCCTGTAATATATGCATCTGTTTGACTTATGACCACGTATCTGAGGCAAATGGCTGCAAAGCACTGTATAGCAAGAAAGATGCTAATTTTCATTTCTAGTTGAATTGCATCTCTGGGTATAAAATCTGGAATCTTAAAGTGAACAGCTGCTGGAGTATCTTTTAATCATAATTATATCTGAAACTGAGTTTTAGAAAATTTATGTGGACATTCTTAAACATTTTTATATGTAATAAAACAATCAAATGTATTTTATGTGCTAAACCACTGTATTATAAATGGCATATCTAAAACGTTATCTGCCGAAATAAATAGCTGGCCTGCATATTTCCTCTTGGCCCATTTACCTGTCTCATGCATCTTTTGTGAAGCTGTCATGAATATGTGGTGAACAAGGAGTACAACGTCTACTAGACCGCTGATACCTCATCAGAAATGGTTTACCCTTCTAAATCTTGTCCTGCTGCTGTTAAATCATACTATCAATGGAAAGGTTTAGAATGTTCTATGACCCCAAACTGTGCATTCTCATGTTTCCTAATGTTGCATAGGGTTTCTTAAACATGTAATGTCTGTAAATGTCAGTCCTTGTGTATTTATCATATTGACTATTATATGTTTCTTCTTTGGTAAAAGGTGTGATAAAGTGTGGTCAAAGGAAAGTTCAGTAAGCAAACCTAGAGCTATGACAAAAGTGAAATGTAAGAGTGCAAATGCAGATGCTGTATAGCTAATTGCTTACTACCGGCAAGAATTTGCAGCTTTTCCATCAGTAAAGCTGAACTGCCTGGTATTTTGTCCATTTGGTAGTAATTAGCAAGCTGCCAGATTTAATATCCAATGAAGATTTATTGAGTAATCTGCAAAACAAACCCAGACAACAGCAGTTGGTATATAGTATTGCAGTCGGTAACTATGATAAAATATACGCACCTACATTTAAGTCACACATGTAAGACTGTTCTCTGATTGGAAACAGTAGAACATAAACTGGAATTATTGCATTACTACTGATCACTGAAACGTGAACTGTTTAATCCAGCTATGTTCATTGTCTAGCAACATCATGAAGTATATCCCCCCTCCCAAGATAATAGTTGAAGAAAGTCTGGAGTTTACCATGTAGTCTTTTGTTTGATTTTCAAATGCACCACTTCAATCATGACAGGAGTGTGCATAAAGTAGCACTTACACAAACACACTCATGTTTTAGTGTCCAATACTGCCCTGTTGTTGCTGAATCAGTGTTGAAGTTGCATATAAGTGCAATCCAGAGCAACAGAACAAAAGTAGTCACCCATCATGCTGGTACTAGCCATCTCCTTTTAAAAAGTCAATGAAAGCTCTTAAACACGAACCACACTGTGACTGCTTTTCAAATGGATAGTATGATATGACTATTATTTTAGCTTCCTTGTCAATACCACTTAATTTCAAAGTGAATTTATGAGATGTGTCTCCAGCTAAGAGCCTACAGGATTTAATTGCAGTACTACTATGATTTTTTTCTTAATGCAGATGTACAGGAATTTCAGTCTCCATCCACCACTTCCATGTTGCCAACATTTATGCCAAACAAATATTAAAATAATTTTCTTTCCAGAAAATAGTATATTGAGAAGCTAAAGAATTCCCAACAGCACCTCCATAGTCTCCTGACTGAGGCCGCAATTGGTTATGCTTTGATCAGTTAATTAAAATGTAAATAACATAAAGAGTGTTTTCTGTGTTGCAAGTACCATACAGTGTACAAACTCGTATTTCCAGTTTGCATATAATTAAAAAAAAAATAATTTCAGTAAGAAAACCCTTCTATTTGCCTGAGAAATGGCTTAGCTATTTGTAAACATATTACACATATGCATACATAGATAATGCTCACTAAGCTTAGTGCAACATGATTCCTTACTCCTAGGAATGTATCATGACCACAAACAGTGCCTTACTGATTACATTGTCTGTGAATGGAACAAGGCCACGCATGGTGCAGTGTTGCACTAGGTGCAAAAACAGTACCTTACAGATTACATCATCTATGAATGGAACACAGCCACGCATAGTGCAGTGTTGCACTAGGTGCACAGACAGTGCCTGACAGATTACATTGTCTGTGAATGGAACACAGCCACGCATGGTGCAGTGTTGTACTAGGTGCACAGAAAGTGCCTTAGAGATTACATTGTCTGTGAATGGAACACAGCCAAGCATGGTGCAGTGATGCACTAGGTGCACAAACAGTGCTTGACAGATTACACCATCTGTGCGTGGAACAAAGCCACACATGGTGCAGTGTTGCACTAGGTGCTCCCATGCTACAGACAATGGAGTCACTGTATGACATTTTTTCATTCTCAGGACTGCTGTAGAAGTTATATTTAGCAGACAAGTTATGGCATTAAATTGGCAACCTGGAACTGGGAGGCCTAAAAATATGGGTCCCTCAAATCTGAAACCTTAAAGTACAATGCTAATACAACTACAGTGAATCCTGAAACTCTATGCAGTGCATTTAAAAGGCAGAAGTTCCATGCATCCTTTGAAGTGAGGGAGTGGTCTCCACATCTCTGGTACTTAAGTCCAAGACTGTTGTACTTTAAGGTAAAGGCAGTACTAGTTGGTGCTACAGCCTCAGCCTTTATTTCCTGTTTCTCCCTTTGGATGTTACTGTTCTGAGGATCAACGTTAAGGTAACTGGAATTTTAATAGAAAATGTTTTGGTATTCAAAAAATGTGGTAATATATACTTCACCAAGACCAGGTTTGTAGTGTGTGTTTGGTAGCTTTTGAGCCATATTTCTAGTCTACCACTCATGTGATCTGTCTAGCAAGGTCCGTCCAATACTGACCTGTTAGTCCCATTCTAACCCCCTGATGCACAAGCAGTAATGTAGAGGAATGTGCATTATAGGGGAAATAAAGCCTGCCCATGGGTATTGTGAGGCTGGACACCACAGTTGAATGGATTCTACAACCTGTGGAAGGGTATTAATGCCTCAAGGGTGTGTGTGTGTTATTGAGGAAATATTGCATTTTAAAGAATGCAGAATCAGTTCATTTGTTTTGTATTTGTTTTGTTTGTGTTACCATATATTTTTTAAAAATATATACTTTTAAACAATAAACATCTTTATTAAATTATCACACATGACATGGGCAATCTTATATTTACATAAATGAAAATAAACCATCCTGATAGAATTCTAGTTGCAAACACTGTACATTACAAGCCACCATGTAATATTTTATTTGCTCTACTAATTATTCCTTTTTAATGGCAGCTTCTGTTCTATCCGCGGTGGTGGTGGTGCTGCGATAGCATTGTTGCCTCACAGTAAGACGCTGTCCAGTTCGATTCTCAGCTAGAGCATCTTCTGCGTGGAGACATGCGTGAATGGGCATACCTTCATTGAAGGTTGTGCATCAGGGCTGGTAACTTGGTATGTAAAAATCAACTACCAATCATTAGTGGACCGGAGTTCTGCTGTGGCGACCCCTAACCGGGAAAAGCTGAAAGACACAAACAAACAAACAAATGGCAGCTTCTGCTCTAGATTCTACTGAGAACTCTACCAATGCTTATCTTTCATGTAGGACTCCCCTATTTCTTCGCCTTCCCTATCAAGTACTGATATCATCAGAGTATAGGCAAAGAGAATTTATAACCTGTAGTACAAATAAATTCTTGGCATCTTCCCATTCTGTTACCTTTCCCCCTCTAGTTATTTGATCCCAATACCTTGGCTCCTTTGCCAGTTTTCTGCAATACATTCCAGCCCCCTCTTGCTTATTGTTTGTATCCTTAATTGCAATCATAAAATATTTTTGATGCAGCTGATGTTTCAGACATGCTGTAGTGTATGTAACAGTTGTTGAAGTATTTTACGACACCCGTACATATGCACACAGCCAACAGTTGATCACTTTAAGTGAATACACTTTAGACACCTAACTGAGAGCAAATGAATGGATTAAAAGTTATACAATGCAAGAAGAATTCAGCTCTTCCCTCCAATTACTATTCTTGATTACTGCCATATAATGCTTCTCTGTCCATGTAGAATGATTGTTTTATTGGCAAACCACTAGGGATTAAAGTAATGCACAGAATTCTTTCTATTTTGTCTATTTACTTTTGTTTATGTACACTAAACAAAAGTACTGTTAAGTGAGCATAAAAAATGTTTTGTTTGCTGTTTTGTTCTGTTCAAGCTTCTTAGCAGCAGCTTAATATGCTAACATGAAGAGGTGGGCTTGTTTACTGGGCATTACCTTTACATTAGCACCCAACATGGAGAACATTCAGCCTCCAATGAGGGTAAAAGTGTACTGGCTACCCATTCTCTAAAGTTATGTAATTATACCAGAAAAATAAAATCAGAGAAGGAAAAGTCTGACATGTGCAAAGTTAGCAAGGATTTCTATCCAAAAAGAATAAACATAGGTAGGTACCAGGCTATCTGCCCATGAAATAACTCCTAAATTAAAAAAATCTATGCAAGAACCTGTACATATGCAGTTTATGCCTGATTTTGCTCTTAAAACAGGCAACCATATAATTAGAAGTTAACCCGTGTTGTATGTTATCACTGAGCCTACTATTCTGATTTGGTAAACTCTAGCAAATCATTACCTAACTGAACATCATGAAAGAAAACAAGAAATCATTGTCCCACTCATGACGCAACAACAGTGTTTAATCACAAAAAAAAGAAAAAAATGATAAAATTCCTGCAAAACCTTTGCAGTGTGGAAAAACAAGACCTGCATTAAGTAAAACTTCTTTCATCAGAAAATAAAATGACAGGTATTCTTATGACAAAGGCACTGCACATTTTGCCACACAACCATACATTACTGCAGATAGAAAATACAAAAACGGGGCAGAAGCTGTACTTTATTGCACACATAAGGAGATCAAATGTCTTCCTAAACTCCTTGTACTAGCAACCATGTCAGGCTTTTAACATTTTCAGTGTTTGCATTGTCCTGGCAAGCTTGATGACATGCCCAAATGGAAAATGACGCCTTCAGTTGAATACCCAGTATAACACAAAGTGCTCTTCCTCATAAAATTATCTAACTGTGCACCGATTGTTTTATTCATCATTTTAGTTTTTTTAACTTGGATTTAAAATAGAAGCCCGATCACGTGTAATCAAATTAAAATGTAAAATTTATCAACACATGCTTTAAAGAGGGAATGCTGTATCAAAACTTAAAGCAAAGAAGTTACAATTAATGACACATTACCAATGAGTTTGATACCTGAATTTATCTAAAAGCTACAGATTTCTGAGCATCAGTCTTTGCATACACTCTTTGGTCTGTGTATTTGTCTTAACTTAGTCAGCATGAAAACTAAAATGCTGTAAAGTATTTTGCCATAACATCTCATTATCTATGATATCAGTTTGCTAGGGTACCTTCCCTACTGATATGTAAAAAAAAATGTATTGTGCACAAAATGTGATGTCAGCTTAGTAAACTTATCCAGCATAAGTTCAGTTATCCATCTGACTGATAAGTGACCTCCCTAATAGTCTAGTTTCATCAGTTAAATTACTAGAGAGAGTACAACTGCTATGCATATTCTAACAGTAGAATATTATCTCTGATAATTCACATAATGTGTTTGAGAATGAAAGGTTACCTCTAGAATGAATCTTGAGATAAATTTTGACATTCACTTCAATAATTGATAACTTGAGGGTTAAGACTAGAGAAACATTGATCTTTAGCGACACCAGTTTACTATGAGTTAGAGAAGAGTAGGAACATGAAGTGCTTCACAGCTCTTACGGCTGTAAAACTCTTGACACTACAACAGAGAGTGCTTCCAAAAACTAAGAGATATGCTTCTGAACTGTCAACAGTAGAAAGGCTGTTGCAGCCCAATATTCTGCTGCTCCTTTTTGTTTGATTTGGTAGCATGAAGTATATTGCAGCTTTTAGGGCTGTTTAAGTTTCCAGCATTATCTTGTTCATAGGTTGGTACTAGGCTATCGGCCCTAGGGTCTATACAAGCCTAGCCATAACAATTCCCTGGCTATTCCTTCCCACAGTGTGTACACTAAATGGTATAACATTCAGAAGTGCTTAACAAATATGCACCTCTTTCATATCTAAAAACAGTCTTATCTTTTGCCATTTTCATACTATAATCATTACACTCCATAGTTTAATAACTGTTTCACATCAGTCCCCTAGTATGCATTATTTTTATTTTTAAGTAATTCAGTGTCACTATTTAGGCTTGTCAATATTTCATCTGGTGGATTATCAGAAAATGCAATATTGTTTGTTGTGAATTCTTCATGAATCACCACATCAGCTTTGCTGGTTATGAACGGCAAGTCTAAATTTACTACAGTCATATTCTTATCTGTTCTCACTAAAGACCATTTTATATGCAGACATAAGTGTGTTCATCTTAAAATGTCTCATTGAATTTTCTGGTAAAGTAAACAATAATGGTTTCAGGAGAGAACTTTATGGAATAGACTGTATTAGTTTGGACTGCCCAGAAAGTTTGTCATAAATAAGATGATTACTTTTTAAAATAGTGCCTTAGGGTTACTTTTATCATTTCATTAACATCCTCAGAAATGTGAAACTCTAGGGTAGTCAGGGAATAATGCCATTCCTGCTGTCTGTTCTTCATTAACATGATAGACCCATTCTAATAACTGAATAACAGCTAAACTGAATTCATCTGAACTAGTGAACTACAAACTAGTGTAGTATGTTTTCAGTACCCCATGCATTGTACGTTACCTGTATCATCTTTGGTTTTCATACATGCATGGTATTAAGGATGGAAGTAACCCCATTTAAATGGAAAACAAATGTGTTTTTTTATAATTTAAGAAGTATGTAGCAAGGCAGTATGTTATGTTTCAGGACTATTAAATGTGACTGAGTGTTGAATTCCTTATGACATTTTAGCACTGTGTTCAACTGGTCATGTAGTTCTCTCCATAATGAACTGAGAAAAAAGGTTGTAATAAAATGAGAAAACGTTGGCCTGCTGTAGATGGAGAGCATTCTGAAAGTAATAGTAATTATGGGCATCATGGTATGTCCATTATTACTAAATTAAAATAGTCCTGGAGTTGTTTCTTAGCTGATCTGCCAAGTGATGCATGAACATTATCTGTAAAATACTTAATCCAGTGAATCAGCGTGGGTGGCAATGCTGTGTCCTAGATACAGGTACTAAGAGTAATGGCCATGGCACTGAAAGGCAGTCATAATGTCCATCATTCTGAAAATGGGCACAAACTCAAATAACAGAAGTATAAGCATATGACTGATTTGAGTAAGTGAGGCAATCTTTTGCAGTGAGCTAGTTTATATGAACAGTCTAACACAGCAAGATTTAAAGGGGGTTATTCAACTTCTAAATAAAAATATATTGCATAGTCTGTCATAATGTTCATTAGTTCCAAAATAAACGGAGAAAGACAAAGAGAAGTAATTAAGTTGGGAATAATGATGTAGCCAAGTTTATGCCAAGTACATTCGAGTATATTTTAAGAAGTGTTTAATTATGGTTCCCATCACAGCTGTCTGTCATTGGTTACAATCCGTGTGCTTCCAGCAACTTCATAAAATGGAAATGTATTTTTCAATGATAGGGATGCATGGATAGGCTTAAAAAGTCCCCAGAGGTCATTAGCTTAGTGCACACCTATGTAGCTGAATTAGCTAAATAGTTTACACTGTTTAAAACCCTGAAACAGAATGGTAATGTGATTTGTTTTTATGCACAGTTGCATTGACTTGACATACGTGCATTGCATGTTGCTGTGTACATCACAACTGTGCAGGAATGTAGGCATGCACATGAAGTACAGCTTGACCTGAATGCACATATGTTAGTATGTGCTTTAGGATCTTGTTTGGAGTGCAGTATGCCACTGAATACTTTTTAAAACATACCACACCACAAAGGCCCATGTATGCAGTGTGATGATACCATAAATGACTTCTGGTAAACTATTCAAATGACACCATACATTGCAAATTACTTTACTTAAATGTTTTAATAAAAGACTGGCAAAAAACAATGGAATCTGAGTTGGTCAACACAACTGAAAAGCTATTTTAGAATTTACAAAGTGGAATTTACCTGTATTTCAATCAAAGTAAATTGAAGTCCGTGTACTAGCTAGGGTGAGACGAGGGAATAGAGAATACTAAGTTTATGGAAAATGAAATAGTATGAATTTGTAATCCCAGAGCACTTTCACATATTCTGCTGTAAGTACCTGAGAAGCTTGACAGATGTGGAAATCGGAATGTCTGAAACTCAAATTCAAGACTAAGAAAGCATTTCATGCATAAAGTAATACAACTGTTTGAGTCCAGTTAAGAAATACTGTCACATCAAAATTTTTAAAGAGGGCAAATATGACATACCAGTCATTAGGAATTAATGATTAAAGACAGCACATTACTCCTGTTAATGTAATTATATGTTTACATGCATATATATATATATATATATATATATATATATATATATATATATATGTGTCTGTGTGTGTGTGTGTGTGTGTGTGTGTGTGTGTGTGTGTGTGAATGTATCTATATATCTAGATATGTACGTCTCTCTCTAGATATAGATAAAATAGTGTGCATATGTGGGTACAGAACCCATGAATTTAACTGGCGTTTTGGTCAGCATCTGAGTCAATGAAATTTTGGTCATCCTTTCCTCAATATTGTGCAAACGGAGTTAGTATATATAATTAACAGGTGTGTATGTGGGGCGGAGGGGTTTACTCCTTTGCAAAAATGTTTTTTTTTTTTTATTTTGCATGCCTAGTAACCTGTCAACATTTTTGTTAATGTTTTGCCGTCAATGTTTGGGTCTTTAGATAATATTCAGAGTATATACGTGTATAGACACACACACACACACACACACACACACACACACACACACACACACACACACATTGATGGAATGATATTTGCTGGGATACTTCTAGGAATAGAAATGTGTTGCAAGGAATACATTAGTCTGGTAGTATAATGCAAACGGGTGAAATGAAGTATAGCACCTCCAGATTTACATTCCACTGACACTTAGGTTCATTGATGCATGCTAGATGAATGACTATGCATCCTAAATGTACCCAATGATTTTTGCGTTATTTTAAGGGGTATGTGTAAGCTAGGGCATGGGTGGTCAAGCATTTACAGGTTGCCTCTTTCCATCTGAGACATGGGCGACAGTCCACAGGTGAATTTTTGATTTCCATCCACTGCTCCAGGTTATGATTAAATAGGGTAAAGAAAAACATTTCCTTTGCATGGATAGGAAGCTTGTTCCAGAGGAGTGGTATTCTGAGATAAATAGGAACAAACAAGAGCCAGCAACAGGTTCCCAAAGGCTTTAATGAAGTAAAATAGTGTCAAAGACACAAACACTCTCCAAACAGAAATAACCTCAAACTAGTTTCGGTATAGTACCTTCTTCAGTGAGGATAACAACCATAATAATTCCATAGGACATGCTCCTTATATATACATAAATAATTAATTAACCAATGACCAAATGGTTACCAATTAGTTACAAAATCAGATTTAAAGACATGCATCACACTGAAACCTAACTAATAAGTAGGAGTTCATAAATGCACAAACAGTGCATGAATAATACAGTTTAGACAAAAATATATAATATCAGTAACAATAATATAAGGCTAAGATGTGGTGTTAAATAACTAATAAGTATATATATATTGTTAATATATATATAAATATATTACAAATGGTCATTCAAACCTGGAGAAAAAAGAGCTCCCAGGTGAATGATCCAGTATTTCTCTTTCAAGCTTAGAACACTCTGCCAACCAGTCTGGTTGGACCTATTACCCTGTACTTTATCAATGGCACAAAATATAAATTTGGCAGATGGATGCTTAACAGTATGTTGATATAATGCATTACTGATTTTATGAGTCCGAATGTCACTACGATGTTCTCCTATTCTAGTTCGGAGGGACCTTGAGGTTTTACCCACATAAAAAGCTTGACACTGACATATAGCTAAATAAATCACCCAGCATGTTGAACAATTGGCAAATATACGTATATCAAATATCTTACTAGTATTGGCACTGGAAAATTCCTTAGTTTTGTTAATACTTATACAGGAAGTGCAATGACCACACGGGAAAGTCCCCAACAACTCATCACCAGAAAGGGTAAGTTGTCTGTATGTTGCACCTCCACTGTCCTGATGTTTATAGTGAGAAAATAACGTGCCCAAAGTTTTGCCCCTCCTGTAAGAAATAGAACATTGGTCAGTCAAAATATGACGAAGATGTTCATTAGCCAAAAGTATATTCCAATTATTGTTCAACACACTTCTGATCAATTGGTGATTTTTCCCAAATGTGGTAATAAATCTAATGGTATCACCTTTAACAGTCTCCCTACTCTGATATTTTAAAAGATCTGATCTAGACTGCTGGTCTGTCCACAACCTGGCACTAGATATGTCCCTGATGGAATAACCTCTATCAAGAAATCTATAATTTAAATCCTTGATGGCATCTTCATGATCCTGAGGAGATGAATTAATACGTTTGAGACGCAGATATTGTGATTTAGGGATGTTGCGGATGGTGTGGCGTGGGTGCATGCTTGACGAATGAAGTAACGTATTAAATTGTGGATACTTCCTGTGTATTTTAGTGCTTAGGGTATTATCCTCATTCCGATATACCGTGACATCCAAAAAGTCAATGGTAAACTTATGGTATGTTATAGAGAATTCAATACCCCAAACATTGCTGTTCAAATGTTCCACAAATTCCATCAAATAGTCTACATCCGCACGCCACACCATCCAACAATCATCAAGATAACGTCTCCAAATATCCATCTCCTCTAAGTAAATATTATGCAAAAGATCATATATGAGACATTCCTCCAGGTATGCCATAAAGAGGTCAGCATATATAGGGGCGAAAGAAGCCCCCATAGCTGTACCTCTGAGTTGCCAATAGCAATCACCCTGGAAGAAAAAAACATTTTTGTTCAGAACATGCTCTGACAAACATACTAGTAGCGTGTTAAATCCAGGTGGGTATAGATCAGATCTTTGAAGCCAATAGTCTAACGCCTGTAGGCCAGCCCAATGAGGGATACTCGTATAAAGGGATTTCACGGCAATCGGAGTAAGATCCAGGTATGCTTTGTATGCCAGACCCAGATTGCTCCTCAACAATCTGTAGGAGACAGAGTAGAAGGATAAGGCTATGTGCTGATCTGCATAAGACATGTTGCTAACACTTTGCACTATTGTTGTCAGGACTCTCTGTGGATGTCCCAGTTGTTGCGTTTGCTTGGAGGGGGCATTGTGCTGAATGATGGGCAGAGAATTAAGAATATAAGCTGTTAAGCTGCTCCCTTTAGTTTAGGGTTTGATTTTCTGTCTCTCCTACTGTTTCACTCTGAGAAAGTCACTTAACCAGGCAATGCTCTTGGGCTAGGATAGGATTCATAGTGGTGTTCTGGACCACATGCATACCAGCGACTAATGAACACATTCATATGCAGCAATCTGTGTCCCATCTGTGGATCAAGGTATAACCAAATGTGTAGTCTATTTTTATAGTGATAATGCACATAATGTCAATTCTTTCTGTTTTGCTTAATGTACTTTTGTGAGAATTAGTTGGAAAACCTTGTAGCAGTGACTGGATAAAAGCTGAAACTTTTTAATATTTATTTCCATAACAGATTTTGTAGTGTGGCATTTTCTGCATAAACACAACAAATGATATGCATATGTTATTTGCTCTAGATTGCCACTGATGAAGTGACAACCTGATCCCATGTGCAAGGATGGGAAGAAGGGTCATGAATTGGTATGTATATTTTTAAACTACATGTATTTTATTTTTATTGCAAGCAACTTTTAGAACATCCCAATGCAGATAATGCAGTTAACTCTACTTATAGCAGACATTCATGCAAAATGTATAGATACATTTTTGCAACAGTGCGAAATATTGACATTTAAATAGCATGAATAATGCATCATAATTCTTGCCATTTACTAAATGTGTCTCTAAAAGTAGCAAATAATATCAGGCTGTAAATGCTGCACATATGGATGTCAGACAATTTCAGTTAAGTATCTTCCACCAATCCAGTAAAATAACAGGCAAAATAGAATGTTCGGTGTAGCAGGTGGTTGGACTCCTGTAGCTCAACTTAAGTAATTGGTAATTTAATGCTTACCCTAGATGGATGAAAAAATAAAAAAACTGCTTTATTTGTCCACTAACAGAAAACACACAGACACTAGAAACAGACATGATGCAACACCTTTTACTGGACCAACATAGGTTTTGAAATTGCTTGAGCCTTTGAACTGGCATGAGCCCTTCATCAGTTAGTTGTTAATGATGTGAGATACAGTGCTCAAATATGTGTGTGTGCCTAGAAAGGGAAACAGATTTACTTCCATTAGGTTAAAAAGGTAAAACTTAAAATGCTAGTGTGGAGAAAACAATTGGACTTTGCATTACACCTCACAGACAGATAGTGTGTTCGCCAGTGTGTGGTGTCAGCTTGTGTTTCCAGAAACTGTAGTAAACAGGGTGTCATGCTGTGGTGCAAAAATCAGAGTTTAGCATGTTCCATTAGTGTCCATTCAGCAGAGTAGCTAAACTGCAGGCTGCTCTGGCATTAAATTAGACTATAAATCTCAAAACAAGAGACGTGAAGGGGAATTTAATTACATCCAGAGAAGGAAAACAAGATACAATTAATAAAATTATTACTTACTGTTTTCCTCCTCTGGATTTAATCTCTCTACATACATCTTGTTTTGAGATTTATTCTCTAATTTAATGTCAGAGTATTATCTTCTCTGCTACATGAACACTAACTATAATGCATATGCTATACTTTGATTTTTATAGCATGGCATGACCCCTGCCTTCTACAGTTTTTCTCGCTGTCTCACACATACACATGCACGTAAACATACACACACACACACACACACACACACACACACACACACACACACACACACACACACACACACACACACACACACACACACTCTCACACACACACACACACACACACACACACACACACACACACACACACACACACACACACACAAACTTTCTCACTGTGCCTGTCTGAGGTACATTCATACCTCTAAAGTGTACCTCATTACGATGAACGTACCTCATTTGGGGTCTTTAAAAGTTCACATTCCTTGAAACTCCTCAAAGTTCTACATTGAAAGAATCTGTCACATTCAGTGTTAGGAATTTTTTTTTTAAGTGAAATCCATTGTAAACAGAAATGAATCATATTAATTCATTCAAAGATCTTCTTTATAAGTAAAACCAGCATATTTTAACCATTCTATGACCTTCCTAGTTGAAGTTGTTAGTAAGCCATTAGTATGTGTTCCACATTTTGCCCATTTGTTCCACATTATGAGGGCTAGTGTTCCTCATTTTGGAGATGGAAAGTTGAGAGCTATGGGTGCAGTCCAAGTTGCACCCTAAATATCTAGACAATTTGCCATATGGGTGTATTCGGTTTTTGGTGATGGCCATTATTAACAGCCATTTGCTTTTCTTGATAGTGAATGTTGCCTCTGGTGAATCTTCAGCAGAACATGAAGGACTAGAATACATGCAAACACTTCTTGATAAAGTAGTAATCCATTCTGGGTTATGTGGTATAATTTATTTTTACTCCTTCTCTCTCATTGTACAAACTTTTGCAAAGGAACTTTACAGTAGGTGTTAAATTGTGGAAACGTACCTGTATTTCTTTTTATTTTGAACTTTACTGGAGTTCTTGCAGACCTTATTGTTTCTATTTATCTTCCCTAGGATACATTTTAACTGCAGGTATTGCCAGCACAGTAAGATTCTACACTTTCAGTACCTGTTATTCTTTGACATGGTCATAAAAGTTTGAGTACAGTACAGCTTTCTGCATCCACTACTTCTGATGCATCCCTTGGTTGTCTTGCACCCTAGATATTGATATTTTAGTGTAACGTGTAAAACAAGTAACATGGGAGTCAAGTGATAAGGATATGCATGATTGTGTTGCTTTCTTTAGAGCAAACTATTTTTTCTGACGTCCTTTACACAAGTCAAGGCCAATAAGATGTTTTGACATTTTCTAGACTACGTATGAAATGGCACAGCTTGGGTATACATGCCACATATAAGTACTCTCTAAAGGAATTCTAATGCACAACAATTTTTGCTTTTCTATTAATCACAAGTGACAAGGTACTTCCCACTACATTTGTGCTTGAGTGCATGTATTTCGTTAACCAGTTCTGATGCTTAGGGCCTAATTGATTTGACAATTTACCTCTCGTCTCATGTTGAGTATTACAAGTAATTCAAGTCACTTTTTTAAGTTGCCCAAATAATCAAGCATTAAAAAGCTTCAGAAGCAAGGAGACTTTTAAAAAGTAATATCAGTTCTTCAACTGCCCTATGCTTTTCTTATCAAACATTTTAGTGACTTGTTTCTTACTATTTTTTATTGCCAAAAGTAGTTTTGTGAAAGGGAGGGAAAGCATTTTCTTACTAGATTATAAACACTACCTGTTTATTGCAATATGACAATGAAATACTTTTATTTATAACCTCATAAACAGGCAGATGAAGGCCAGTATAACCAAACTGCCATAACGGAAAAGATAAAGCTAGTTTATTTGTGTTCGTACAAGTGTGTCTGCAAAAGGAGACACATTCACAAACAAATGCAGGTCAGACAAATTTTCTTTGCTATCTGATTTATTGCAATATATAAATGAATAAAAGTTCAGCAGTCATACTGCTGCTGTTTGAAAATATGAAACAAAAACAAAAATCTGAGAATGATTTTTTTTGTTTCCACCTTATTTTGACTGCACAGTAGAAGGGAACTAGACAACACAATTTACATACAAAATACTGAAAGCTTTCAACATTTTAAAGAGCCTATTTTTCTTTATGGAAAGATTTTCCCCTTAGCTTTTTTTAGGTAGGTATACTTGCATATTATAATGTGTAAGCATATCTCTTCTCTCTTGCTATTATGCAATCTTCATGTGAAGCTGAACTTTTCTGAATGACAGTAATATCACTGCAGCACTTTCATTAAAAATGAATATACAGCATTGCAACCTACATTTTATTAACATTTTGAGTGACATTTTGGCTGTCTCCTGAATTTTCACTTCTCTGCTCTTGCACAGTACTTATCACCTCGATACAGCACTCTTGTTATAGAAAGTACCCCAAAAAAGCAAACCCCATTTCTCGGTCACCCACATCCCCCAGAACCTTTTCTTAAGGTTTTCTGTCTATTCCTTCTAGCATGTCGAGGGATCAGTTGCTAATGTCCTCTCCTGCTCAGCTGGTGAACCTGGGAATATTGAGGCAATATCTATCCTTCTGTTCCTAATATTGAGGCAATGTTACAATTGCCTCATGTACACAGACAACCCTCTCCTCCTCCCACAAAACACAAATACATGCGAGAGATGCAACTATATGGCCAAACTGGAGGCTGAGCTCTCTCAACATAGGACTGGCATGACCAGACAGGAGGAGAAGGTAACCACACACACTATAGACCCTCACATAATACCATCACAACCTCAAATCATACACATAAACACACAAAGACATACTCGGAGGCTCTGATCAAAAATCTACCAAAACAGCAGAGGCCACCAAAGCAGACACCCAAACAACTACCACCTCAGAACACAACACCTGCAACACATAGACCACACAGTCAGAGTGTCAAGCAGTCACAGCCCTTAAGGCCAAACACAATGCCAGACACACTAGTCATGTGACTCCATAGTCAGACACACTGACGTCCCACTCACCAGACTGAGTAAGGAGAAGGTCACAGTAAGCTGCCTGTCGGGTGCTAGAATCTGCCACATAACGCATGCACTCAGGTCTCTCAACGGCAGGTACAAGTACGACTCAATCATTGTCCACGCTGGTGTTAACGACCTGAGACGTACCTCCTTGGACTACATGAAAAGAGACATAGAGGAGCTCTCTGATTATGTAGCCCAAGCAGGTATGAACCTGACCTTGAGCAGTATCCTACCTTCACCAAGAATGATGCCACAATACAGAGATAAGATGATCAGCTTTAACAATTGGCTTAAACTCTAGTGTCATTCAAAGGGGATCCAATGTCTGTCTGCCTGGGATGACATGTTGGACAAGCCACGCTGCTTCGCAAGGGACGGCTTGCA
The DNA here is from genome assembly GCF_019279795.1 of Protopterus annectens. Classification (NCBI taxonomy): domain Eukaryota; kingdom Metazoa; phylum Chordata; order Ceratodontiformes; family Protopteridae; genus Protopterus; species Protopterus annectens. The sequence continues at coordinate 533,556,452 of NC_056738.1, read as the reverse complement.
CTTGTCACCCCTGGGATTCCGGATTTTGGCAAAGGCTCTTGCCACCCCCATAGTGCCTTTTTTAGGCAAGGCTCAAATTCTAAACCTACCACCCTAGAACAAAACAAAGAAAAAAAACTAAGGGTAATGCTGCTCAATGCCAGAAGTCTCAACCTCAAGATGCACGCACTTGAGGCCCTTCTCAGTATGGAGAACATTGATGTCTGTGCTGTGACAGAAACCTGGTTCAAGGCTCCTGAGAGCACCTCAGCACTATCAGGTTTTACCTCATATCATGCGTTCCGGCCCCAAAACCTGGACAATACCAAGAAAGGAGGAGGGGTATCCATATTCATCAAGGACACCCACACCTCAAGATTGGTGGCATCGCACAATGCATCGGAAACCATCCAGGTGCAATTAACCATAGGCAAGACTGCTCTGCAATTTGTAGCATGTTACAGGCCACCTCGCAAACTCAGGAACCTCATATGGCCTTCCTGAAAACACTGGAGGGGATAAATGTATCTCCGAACACCATCATACTAGGTGACTTCAACTACCCTAATATAGACTGGGAACACTACTCAAGCCCAAACACTCTAGCCCAAAAGTTCCTGGAATTCATAAACTCAAATGGCATGGAACAACTAGTCACCATCCCCACAAGAGGAGAAAACATACTTGATCTCATCATCACGAACATGGGAGCACAATGTTCAACGCCGGAAGTATACCCCTCACTGGTGAGATCTGATCACAAACTAATCTCGCTGGAGGTCCTCATCCCGCCCCCACCCGAAATGAAAAAGACCACAGTAAAGAACTTCTCGAAGCCGACTTCACACTTCTAAAGACTAGTGTGGTCTCCTTTAAGGCCCCTGAGCCGGCGGTTAACATTACTCAAACCGCTGAATCACTTACAAATGCCTTCTACCAGCACCTGCAGGGTTGCATGGATCAGGCAATCCCAAGCAAAACAAAGACTCTTTGTACCAAAGGCAAGCGTCCAGTCTGGTGGACCCCAGCCATAAACAAACTCTACAACAAAAGGAGAAAGCTACTACAAGATAGAGCAAAATCCTTAAAAGGTAAGACACCGCTGATCACTATAAGTAAAAAGCTAAGAGCTCTCATAAAATCATCCAAAGTTAATTTTGAGAAAAAAATAGCTAAGGACTCTAAAGACAACCATAAGGCATTCTTTAGCTATGTCAGAAACCTAGGAGGAAACTCCCAGATATGCTCAGAATTAGTTCAAAATGATGTGAAGATTACTGATCCTACAGACATTGCCAACATACTGGCTGAAAGGTTCAGTGCAAACTCCCCCCCCTAAAGGAGAGATATCTATACCAAATGATTGTAGCCCCCCAAACATCTCTAACGCCCAGGTGAGAATTGCTCACTCCAAGGCAAAGAACACAGCATCCATGGGACCTGATGGTGTCCCCGGCTGTGTGCTCCATGAACTCAACGAGGAATTAAACCCACAGTTAGGACAGCTGTTTAATCTTAGTCTCACCTCCGGATACGTACCCAGGAGTGGCGCACAGCAACTGTGGTCCCACTCCACAAAGGCGGTGCCTCCACCGACCCTGGAAATTACCGTCCCATTAGCTTGACAAGCCTTATCTGCAAAGCCATGGAGAGGATCATAATGGATCTCATAAATAAAGACATAGGGAACTTGCAGACTTTGGATCCAACCCAGTTTGGCTTTGTCAAAGGCAGATCATGCCTTCTAAACTTGGTTGACTTTTTCGAAACAGTCTCCAAGGCCATTGACGAGGGAAAGGCAGTCCATACAGCCTACTTAGACCTGGCGAAGGCTTTTGATACAATACCTCACTTGGGTATCATTGAAAAACTCATCAACTTAAATGTAAACCCATACATTACAAGATGGGTTGCAAACTGGCTGAGTGACAGAACCCACAGGGTCAGAGTTGCTGGCGCCATGTCAGACTCAAAGCCTGTCACAAGTGGTGTCCCACAGGGCTCAGTCCTGGGCCCACTCTTGTTTGGCATCTACTTTTCTGAAGTACAAGCAAACACAGGAGGGTTATGGCTGACAAAGTTTGCAGATGACTGCAAACTGGGCGCCGTAGTTGAAAACACATCCGACAAAGATATCCTTCAGAAGGGTCTCACAGAAACGGATAACTGGTGCCAGAGCCATGGCCTAAAGTTAAATGCCAAGAAATGCATAGTCATACCCTTCGGAAAAATAAGGTTACCCCTAGCTACCATATAGGTGGCAATCCCTGAACACAGAAGAAGTTATTAGGGACCTGGGAACCCAGGTTGACAGTAGCCTTTCATTCGACACTCATATTGCTAAAGTAGTTAGGAAGACCTTCTACATTGCCCACCTTATCATGAAGGGATTCACATCTAGATCAAGGGAAGTCATAGTCTCCCTATACTCATCACTCATCAGACCAATGATCGAGTACAATGCCCCATTCGGAATGTATCTGACCCGACACTTGCAGCAGCTGGAGAGGCCACAAAAGTTCCTCACCAAAACGATAAAGGGTCTCAAAAATCTGTCTTATGCTGCCCGACTGAAAGAACTCCAGTTATATTCAGTTGCTTACCGCTTGCTCAGAGGTGACCTATGCCTGACATACAAGGCCATGTCAAACCCAGATTTGATGAACATGCTTCATCTCAAAAAATCTAGATCCCTCAGAGCCACAAGGGACGGAGACTTAAACCTCGACACGGTTATTAATAGGACATGCTGGAGGGATAGATTCATCACCCAAAGACTCCCTATGCTGTGGAACAAAATCCCGGTTTATGTGAGGCAGAGCACCTCGCTGGCCTTGTTCAAGAGGAATCTTGACCAATGGATGGGAGATCGCAGATACACCCCAGGGGTTACCTCAGTGTCACTGCTCGACAGAGGCACAGCAAAATAATGGGCATAGTTTCTCCAAACTAAAGGGGTGGCGTAAGCCACAAAACTATGGGCTAGGCTTATAAATGCCCTCAGGCAGATAGCCTAGTATGGACCTATGAACCTATGAACCTATGAAAGGGTTAAGTGGAGGCAGGGATGGTTGGGAGGAAGTGAGATAATGATGGGGAGGGGCTTAAGAGGTTTAGTCTAGTGTAGTTGGGTTAAGCAGTCACATTCTGGCGTGAACTTGCTACAGAGCAAGATTATGCCCATGATGACCGGTAAGAGCAGGGTTGGTAAGGTAGGCCTTTGTGAGTATGGGGGTAATGAAGGGTAAAACTTTTGACTTTAGGGAGTAGTCAGGCTAGTGCACAGCCTGTTATTCTGTTATCTACTAAATTTCTTGGGAGCAGTGGTGAAGGGTTTTTCTTGTGGGCAATTCATGTATTTATGACTTTGGTGAAAGTTCCGGTTAGGAGTTGAAGAGTATGGTTGCCTTTTCTTGTCAGGGAGCTCTCTTTAGGCCAGTGGTTAGATGGTGGGTTCCGAGCTGAATGGGGCGTATTTAGTTATAAATAGATGTCTTAAGGGGTAGCGGAGTATATAATTGATGTCTGGGCTGGTACGGTGCTTGCACCAGTTGAAGGTAGGTTTTTTTTTTTTTTTTTTTTTCCTTCTCTTCCTTTCGTGGGCTTGGGAGTGCACGCGAATGACCTCGCAGTAGTGACTGAGTCACGAGCTTGGGAGTGCACATGAGTGATGGTCGCCATCAGAGGAAGACCCTGCAGTAGTGACTGAGTTGCTGAATTCTGTCACTAAGGACATGTGCAGGGGTTAGATTTGTGGCAAGGCAAGGGGGGGCTGGGATTCCGGTAGGATATCGGGCATTTGAGTTTTATGCTGCATGCATTTAAGTGCAGAGTAGGAGAAAAAAAAAAGATTATTGCTAGCTACAGAGTGTATTTATTGCAGAGGCAGGTAGTGTGGTGCTGAGAGTAGAACTGCTGAGGGCACTTTAACGGTTGACAGAGTAGGGATGAACAAGAAATCTGAAGGCAGTTCTCACAGTGAGTAGGAAGTCAGATTTTGCTTGACATGTCGAGTCCAGTTGTCGAAGAATTTTGGTTTTCTGGCTAGTATTAGCAAGTCATTTATTAATGACAGACATTTGAGTTTTGAACTTCATACCCTTCAGAAAATCCATGCTAATAGCCTGTTATTCTATCAACTTTTAAGTTTGTAAGAGCAATATTTAAGCATTGTCCCTAATGTTGAGCCTTTGTCCCACTTTTACTGGCAGCTTTGTCCAGAATTCTTTCTCTAAGAGGTTTGAGAGATATGATCGCAATGCAGGGGAGCATCGGTTGCTGAAGATTTGCTTGTAACCCCTGTGAGGCCCTAAGTTGCTCATGGTTCCTTTCCGCTGCTGTACAGTTGACTAATTGAGTTAAACAGGGCATTGGTTATGCTTTGGGTTACAACTGAGATGTGAAATTATGCTTATGTGGGTTCATTATCCCTGGGGAGGATGGAGCAGGTAGTGGTTCATGGGGTTAAGGCTTAATCATCATCATCATCATCATCATCATCATCATCCCCTTTTTCCCATTTACATGGGGTGGGGGTATCGTATTAACTGGCGCCAACTCTCTCGATTCAGTGCCACTCTCCTGCCTTCTTCAACACTCATGATTGACTGTCGCAGATCTTCTTTCACATAATCCATCCACTTCTTTGCTGGACACCCTCGCTTCCTCTTACCTTCTTCCTGTCTGTCCCAAATCTCCCTCACCAGATTGTCTTCTCCTTTTCTACACATGTGCCCAAACCACCATAATCTGTTTTCTTTGATCTTTTCTGTAATTGGAGTTATTTGGCTTCTGCTCTTATGTCCTCATTTCTTCACCTGTCCCGCAGTGTGAATCCTACCACCTTTCTCAGGCACTTCATTTCCATCACCTCTAGCTTTTTCAACTGTTCTGCCTTTACTGCCCAGGTTTCTGTACCATACAGTAGTACTGGTCGCACCACTGTCTTGTACACCTTACTTTTCAGCTTCTTTGGCATTCTTCTATCATATACTACACCTGATACTCTATGCCAGTTGGCTGCAGCCCCTCTGATTCTAGCTTTGACCTCTTCATTCAGACTACTCTTCTCCTCAACCACCCCTCCCAGATACTTGAAACTGTTTATCTGTTCTACTATCTTCCCATCTATCTCTATTCTCAGCTTCTTCTGATTTCCCTAATCTGCTGCCATTATCACTGTCTTATCTGTGCTTAGTTTCATCCCATGTGCCTTCAGATTTGCATTCCATTCTCCTGTCCTTTGCTGAAGTTCTAGATCAGAGTCTGCCTGTACTGCCACATTGTCTGCATACAGCAGCTTTGTTGCTCTGACCCCTCCAACCTGTTTGCTGATGTAGTCCATTACCAGTATGAACAGCAGTGGGCTCAGAGCTGAACCCTGGTGTACACCCAATCCCACTGGGAACCCCTCAGTGAGGCCAAACACTGTTCGCACTTGAGTCACTGGGTCCTTGTACATAGCCTGTACTAATTCTACCAATGTTTCTGTGACTTCAAACCACCGCAGTACTGCCCAGATCAGCTTTCTTGGGACCTTGTCATATGCTTTCTCAAAGTCTAGGAAAGCCCAGTTTGACTCTCTCCTCTTCTCTAGTTTCTTCTCAAGTATCTGTCTCAATGCAAACATCGGGTCAATTGTGCTACATCCTGATCTGAATCCAAACTGTTCATCTTCCATCTTACATTCTATTAGTCTGCATATTCGTTTATCAATCACCCTCTCCAGAACTTTCATGCAATGTGGTAGGAGTTTGATGCCTCTGTACTGTCCACAGTTGTGGATGTCCCCTTTGTTCTTGTACACTGGCATGAGTATGCTTATTCTCCAGTCATCTGGAATACGTCTTTCTCTCCACACTGCAATTAGTACCCTCAGGAGCCATTTCTCCCCTAGCTCACCCAGCATCTTTATCATATCTGCTGTGACCTCATCTGAGCCTGCTGCTTTCCCTGACTTCATTTTCCTTAGTGCTGATCTTACTTCTTCTAAGCTGGGCTCCTCTTCTACTCTCATTGTAGGGTTAAGGCTTAATGTTTCGTGGTATAGATGGTGTTTAGGGCAGGTGGTCACCAAATCTTTCATGTTAAGAAGCATGTTACAGATCACTTCTTCTTTTGTTGGTAATGTAATGTGCCTTGTCATTCTCTGTCAGCCCTGCGTTCTTGCTTTGCTTTATGGAGTAACTTAGTATGTCTGGTGTACCCTTTTTTTTTTTACTGTAGGGTTATGTTGTCAGGTGTATTGTTGTGGAGGGGAGAACTGTTATGGCTGTTAATCAGAGAATTAAGTGCGCGTGTGGTTTTGTTTTATCTCCTTCCTTCACTGGCTGACTCACATGTATAGGCAACAGGGTGACCTCTTAATTATTGAGGAGATGTTTTCAGCGTTCAGGTTGTGACCGCTCTTCATCACCCTGGTTGTTTTACGTGGTGTTCTTTTCCTCGGTTACCTCATTGATTAGCGTTACTTTATGGTTCCCTTTGAGTTTGTTCATGGGCTGTGACCCTTTGTAGTTTCCACGCATATGGCATTTAAAGTGGAACCTGTGTGTTGAGAGACAGCCTTACAAGACTATCTGCAAATATATAGAGCTGAGTATATTTTTCTGTATTATTCTGTATTATAGAGCTAAATTGTTGCTTAGATATCTGTTGTCTTATTGTTCTGCAAATATACAGAGATCAGTATATATTTTTTTGGTTTTATAATTTGCACTCTGATTCCTCAAATCTCTGTTGAAACTCCCCCCCCCCCCTGTTCTTGGTTGTAGTTTAAATTTGGTGGCTTTTGCAGTGCCCGCCCCACTGTAGATTTGATCTAGGACACTCCCCCAGTCCCATCTCTTTACCTCATTCTACCTAATAAACCCTTTCTGCACTTGCTTTTAGTCCTTTTTAATTTAATTACATTTTTTCAAACTGTGTGTGAACTAATATTGCTACATACTCAAGTATGCAGGCTTGCACTGCATGTGAATTGTTTTTACTACTGTTTTTGCTACTTTTCTGAAAAAAAAAATTGTAAGCCTGTTTCCTACCTTTCCTGTAATTAGTGTTCCAGATACATATTTGCTGTATCCAGGACTATTTGTAAGCTTCTGAGCCCCCAAGCCTTTTTGTGTTGGATGGAAGCCTTCTAGCTTATCAGTGGGAGTGGTAAGCACTAGGTAACCTGGCTACCACATAAGGAGTGGTTCGTAGTTATTGGTCATTTGGGCGGTCTTCCATCTCTCTCAACTTTCTGATTTGAAGGCCTGCATTTACACTTGTTTCTGTCCTGTAACTCCTGGGCCCATCTCATTTGCTCACTCAAAAAAAAAAAAAAATATCTGCTTTTACTGTATTTGTGTTTCTTCCTACTTCATTTTGCTTTTGCGTCATCTTAAAAGTACTCAATTGTATTTATTACTGTTTGGTGTAGCTCATTCTAAGCCTTTTAGTTTAAGCACTTGGGCTTCAGACCAGTTGTTTTACATTAGGAAGGTTTGTGGTCTGCACTGTGGTGGCAGGACAGGTAGATTACATCCTTCTAAGTTGGGAAATGCTGATTGAGGGCTCAGTGTCTGTCATTCTAAAAGTGTATTAATTTTGTTTTAAGCACTTGGGCTTCAGGCCAGTTATTTTACATTAAACGGGTTTGTGGTCTGCACTCTTGTGGGAGGAGAGGCTGGACTCTGACCTTCTAGCTGGGAATTTCTGGTTAAAGGCTTATAGTGCCTGCATATCTAAACTGCTTCTTACTGAAATTGGTATACCTTGTTTGCTGTAGCATAGACTAGATCCAGGCCTGCTGAATCTAGCTTTGTTTGTATAACTTGAGCACTAATCCAGGCATTCTTTAAAGTATTCAATTATATTTTTTACTGCTTGGTAGTAACTTGATTAAAGTGTAGCTATCATTCTAAGTCTTTTGGATTAAGCACTTGGGCTTCAGACTAGTTGTTTTACATTAGGAAGGTTTGTGGCCTGCACTGTAGTGGCAAGACAGGTAGCTTACATCCTTCTAAGTTGGGAACTTCTGATTGAGTGCTCAGTGTCTGTTATTCTAAAAGTGTACTAATTCTGGTTTAAGCACTTGGGCTTCAGGCCAGTTATTTTACATTAAAAGGGTTCGTGGTCTGCACTTTTGTGGGAGGAGAGGCTGGACTCTGCCCTTCTGAGCTGGGAATTTTTGGTTAAAGGCTTATAGTGCCTGCATATTTGAACTGCTTCTTACTGAAATTGGTACACATTGTTTGCTGTAGCATAGACTAGATCCAGGCCTGCTGAATCTAACTTTGTTTGTATAACTTGATCACTAATCCAGGCATTCTTTAAAGTATTCAATTGTATTTATTACTGCTTGGTAGTAACTTGATTAAAGTGTAGCTATCATTCTAAGTATTTTGGATTAAGCACTTGGGCTTCAGACCAGTTGTTTTACATTAGGAAGGTTTGTGGCCTGCACTGTGGTGGCAGGACAGGTAGCTTACATCCTTCTAAGTTGTGAACTGCTGATTGAGGGCTCAGTGTCTGTTATTCTAAAAGTGTATTAGTTCTGGTTTAAGCACTTGGGCTTCAGGCCAGTTATTTTACATTAAGAAGGTTCATGGTCTGCACTCTTGTGGGAAGAGAGGCTGGACTCTGCCCTTCTGAGCTGGGAATTTCTGGTTAAAAGCTTATAGTGCCTGCATATTTGAACTGTTTCTTACTGAAATTGGTACACCTTGTTTGCTGTAGGATAGACTAGATCCAGGCCTGCTGAATCTAGCTTTATTTGTATGCTTGTTGTTTGTTTGCTTGTTATTTCCCTGAAACACTAATTCCACCTAAAACGCGGCTTTTCAGCACTTCTGTGGATCCCTAGTGATATCTGCATTGCTTACTGTACTTATCTCCTTGTTTCACTTGAAAGAAAGTTACTGTTTGTCATTTTTGTATTTAAGTTACCTGTAACACATTGCATTTAAGTTACCTGGCACTTGCTCACTAAAGCAATTATATAAGTCAGAACTAAAATATTAAAAGCACTGCACCCTCACAAACTCCCCTTGAGTACCTCGTTCCCCATTGGCCCTTTTTTTTCAATTATAAAGGAATTCCCAATACTATTCTAGCATGTCCAAAGGTCAGTTGTCAATCTCCTCTCCAGTCCAGCTGGTGAATCTGGGAATCTTGAGGCAATGTTACAACTGCCTCATGTACACAGACAACCCTCTCCTCCTCCCAGCAAATTCCAACACATGTGAGAGAAGCAACCATATAGCCATACTGGAGGCTAAGCTCTCTCAACTCAGTACTGGCGAAACCAGTCAGGAGGAGAAGGAAACCACACTCACTACAATTCCAGTCTCACATAGACCTACCATGACAGCAAACCAAACACATAAACACACAAAAACATACTCAGAGGCTCTAAATAAAAATCTGCCTAAGCAACAGAGACCTCAAAAGCAGACACCCAAGCAACTGCTACCCCAAAACAAAACACATGCAACACATAGCTCACAAAGCCAGTGTGCCGAACAGTCACAGCCCTTAAGGCTAAACAACACACCTGATACACTTGTAATAGGTGACTCTATCGTCAGGCACACCGACGTCCCGCTCACCAGGCAGAACAAGGAGATGGTCACGGTGAGCTGCCTGTCGGGCGCTAGGATCCGCCACATAACACAAGCACTCAGGTCACTCCAAGGCAAGTACAAATATGACTCAGTCATTGTCCATGCTGGTGTGAATGACCTGAGACGTAACTCCCTGGACTACATGAAAAGAGACATAGAGGAGCTCTCTGAGCATGTAGCCCAGGCCGGTATGACCCTGACCTTGAGTAGCATCAGACCCTCACCAAGAATGATGCCACAATATGAAGACAAGATGATCAATTTCAACAATTGGCTTAAGTATTGGTGTCATTCAAAGGGGATCCAATGCTTGTCAGCCTGGGATGACATGCTCGACAAGCCACGATGCTTCGCTAGGGACGGCTTGCACCTGTCACCCCTGGGCTTTCGGATATTGGCAAAGGCTCTTGCTACCCCCATAGTGCCTTTTTTAGGCAAGGCTCAAAAGACAAACCCACCTCCATAGGTATCACAAGGGATAAGAAACTAAGAGTAATGCTACTCAACGCCAGAAGTCTAAACCTCAAGATGCATGCACTCGAAACTCTCCTTAGCATGGAGAACATCGATATCTGTGCAGTAACAGAAACCTGGTTCAAGGCTCCTGAGAGCACCCCAGCACTACCAGGTTATACCTCATACCACGCTTTTCGGCCCCAAAACTTGGACCGAACCACAAAAGGTGGGGGAGTATCAATATTCATCAAAGATACCCACACCTCCAGGTTGTTGGCACAGCACGAAGCATCAGAGACTATCCATGTGCAACTAACAGTGGGTAAAACTGCCTTCCAGTTTATAGCCTGCTACAGACCACCCTCTCAAACCCAGGAACCCCACTCGGCCTTCCTGAGAACACTGGAAAATATGAAGGTCTCTCCAAACACCATTATATTGGGTGACTTCAACTACCCAAACATAGACTGGGAGCATTACTCCAGCTCCAACACCCTAGCCCAAAGGTTCCTAGAATTTATAAACTCAAATGCTATGGAACAACTTGTTACCACTCCCACAAGAGGGGAAAACATACTGGACCTGATCATCACCAACATGGGGACTCTATGCTCCAGACCAGAAGTGTATCCCTCACTGGTAAGATCAGACCATAAACTAATCTCACTGGATATTCACATCCCAACTCCACCCCCTGCCCTGAAAACCACAGTGAAAAACTTCTCTAAAGCAAATTTCACACTCCTCAAAACCAAGGTGGAATCCTTCAAAGCCCCCGAGCCTGTGGAAAATACGGCCCAGACTGCAGAATCCTTTATAAATGCATTCTATGAACACCTTCAGGAATGCATGGATCATGCAATCCCAAATAAAACCAAGACCCAATCCTCCAAAGGCAGACGTCCTGTCTGGTGGACTCCAGCCATAAACAAACTATACAATAGAAGGAGGAAGCTACTACATGATAGAGCAAAATCCCAAAAAGGGAAGGCATCTCTGATCAGTATTAGCAAAAAACTACAGGCACTCATAAAATCGTCTAAGGCCGCTTTGACACTAAGGATAATCACAAGGCTTTCTTTAGTTATGTTAGGAACCTGGGTGGGAATTCCCAGATATGCTCAGAATTAGTCCAAAATGACAAAAAATACACCGAACCCACAGACTTTGCCAACATCCTAGCTGACAGGTTCAGCGCAAACTCCCCCCTTTCCCCACCAAAAGGGCAAATATCTATCCCAGCAGAGTGCTGCCCCCCTGACATCTCAGATGCTCAGGTAAGAGCTGCCCTCCCCAAAGCAAAAAACACAGCATCAATGGGACCAGACGGTGTCCCGGGCTGCATCCTACATGAACTCCAAGAAGAGCTAAACCCAAACATAAAACTACTGTTCAATATCAGCCTTACTACAGGATATGTACCCAAAGAGTGGCGTACTGCAACAGTGGTCCCTCTCCACAAAGGTGGTTCCTCAAAGGATCCTAGAAACTATCGCCCCATAAGCCTGACTAGCTTGGTCTGCAAAGCTATGGAAAGGATCATCATGGACCTCCTAAATAAAGATATTGGGGACCTACAGACACTGGATCCTACCCAGTTTGGCTTTGTTAAGGGCAGATCCTGCCTCTTAAACCTGGTTGATTTCTTTGAAACAGTCACCAAAGCCATTAACGAGGGGAAAGTGGTCCACACAGCCTACCTGGACCTCGCAAAAGCCTTCTATACGATACCTCACTCAGGCATTATAGATAAGCTCACCAGCTTAAATATAAACCTCTGTATCACTAGATGGGTTGCAAACTGGCTCAAGGACAGAACCCACATGGTTAGAATTGCTGGAGCCATGTCAGACTCCAAACCAGTTACAAGTGGTGTCCCACAAGGCTCAGTCCTGGGACCTCTCTTGTTTGGTATATATTTCTCGGTGGTACAGGCCAACACAGAAGGACTGTGGCTGACCAAGTTCACAGATGACTGCAAACTGGGCACCATAATCGACTCTCCAGCTGACACAAGCATCCCCTAAAAGGGCCTCATAGAAACAGACAACTGGTGCCAGAGCCATGGCCTCAAGCTAAATGCCAAAAAGTGTATAGTCATCCCCTTTGGCAAAAACAAAGTGCCCACAAATTACCACATAGGTGGTAATCCATTAAGTACAGAAGAAGTAATTAGGGACCTGGGGACCCAAGTTGATAGCAATCTCTCATTTGACAACCACGTGGCCAAAGTGGTTAGAAAAACATTTTATATAGCACACCTAATCATGAAGGGATTCACATCTAGATCAGGGGAGGTCATTGTGCCTCTTTACTCATCCCTCATCAGGCCCATAATTGAGTACAATGCCCCTTTTGGGATGTAACAGAAAAAGCTTTAAAAACTGAGTAAAACACACAAAAGGAAAGTAGAAGCACGCTGACACAATAAACGGCATGGACTTTTTAATAAACATAAGTGCTTTCAGCTAAGCAAATGCCCAGCCTTCATCAGACAAAGACCAGTTAACACAGCTTGGTTTTTATACATAAAACCTACATCTGTAAGTGGCTAAACAGCCAATCACATTACTAAACTGATACAGGATATTCCTATTTCTTTTAATTAGATAGAACAACTTCTAACAAGCCTATATTAATCATCTGTTGAGTTACTACTCCACTAAACAACTTGATAGAGAGATAGAGATAGGAATATCCTGTATCAAGTTAGTAATGTGATTGGCTGTTTAGCCACTTGCAGATGTAGGTTTTATGTATAAAAACCAAGCTGTGTTAACTGCTTTTTGTCTGATGAAGGCTGGGCATTTGCTTAGCTGAAAGCGCTTACGTTTATTAAAAAGTCCGTGCCATTTATTGTGTCAGCGTGCTTCTACTTTCCTTTTGTGCCTTTTGGGATGTACCTTACCAGACACCTGCAGCAACTGGAAAGACCCCAAAAGTACCTCACCAAGAGGATCAAAGGGCTCAAACAGATGCCATATGCTGCCTGGTTAAAGAAACTCAACAGCTCTACTCAGTGGCATACCGCCTGCTGAGAGGCGATCTGTGCCTGACGTATAAAGCCATGTCCAACCTGGAATTAATGGACATGCTGCACCTCAGAAAATCCAAATCCCATCGAGCTACGTGCTCGAGAGACTTGAACCTCAGCACTGAAATAAATAGGACATGCTGGAGGGACAGATTCATAACCCAGAGGCTCCCTTCACTCTGGAATAAAATCCCTGTCCAGGTTAGGCAGAGTCCCTCATTGACTCTCTTCAAGAGGAATCTTGATGAGTGGATGGGAGATCGTAGGTTTACCCCGGGTATCACTTCTGTGTTACTGTTAGACAGAGGCACAGTATACTAACCTCGAAAAAGGGCATAGCAAAATTAATTTAAAATGGGTGGCGAAAGCCAAACACACTCTGGCTAGGCTTATAAATGCCCTAGGGCAGATAGCCTAATATGAACCTATGAACCTATGTACCTGACCAGTTGCGTTAATTCAGTTGTGTTAAATGCAGTGGGAAGCAAGTGCTTGGTGAGTTTTAAGTTTGTAAAGACTTTTACACCACATACCACTTCCGGTGTGTGTGTGGGGGGGCTCATTGGGCATTGGAGAGTGGGTTGGTTAATTCTGGCAGTTAGGAAGGAGTTGGAGTGATGTTGGACCTGATTCGGGTTGCTGCTGGGGTGGTGTGGTACCTGAGTGTTCGTTGGTATACCTCTCAATTATACAGATTGTCATGGAAGGGCCAGAGTTTGCTTGGTAACTGTGATTTTGTGGAAAGTGATGAAGACGGATTCAGGTAAGTATGGACAGACATTTTGTAAGACCTTACTTTCAGTAAGTGCAAGCTAATGCAAACTTATCCTACCAATTGGTGAGTGGTCCCTGTTTGGAGTAGTTTAGGGGTCTGGTGCTCATGTGCGTAACCGTTAGCAGTACAGGGCATCCACACAGGTTACTTGCAGTCTACAGTGAGTTGTTCTCAGGGCAGGCCTTTAACCAAACTGTCAAAGGATTTGGCAGGTGGCATAGTCTATCAGTTTAGTAGCTAGGTATATAGTGCACAGATTGGAGTTAGGTAAGTCACTATATTTGATTAGGCTTCATTTGACGGTACTGAGTGCACTGGAGATGTGTCATGGCAGAAGGTTGCAAAGAAGTGGGTATAGGAAATGTTGAAGGATTCAGAAGTTAGAGGTTTTTCATGTAATGGCAGCTTGTCTATCAGTTGTAGGTTGTTTAGCTTTGTGCTGAGGGGCATATACATGATGGCAATTTCTTTGCAAGATTTTACTATTTGATTGCTTTGAAGGCGGTGGTAGTACGGGGGGATATGCAAGTTGCAGGTGTGATAGGTAGGAGCAACAGTACAAATGAGAAACCTTTGGGATTGGAGCAGTTGTATTAATTCATTAAGAGATCCTTGTTAGAAGTAAAACCAGCAAATTTTAACCATCATATGACCTTCCTAGCTGGAGTTGTTAGTAAGCCGTTAGTATGAGTTATTTAATTTTTCCTATTGGTTCCGCAATTTAAATGCTAGTTTCTCATTTTGAAAATGGAAAGCTGCGAGCTAGGCACTGGGCTAACTACATTTGAGTTTCGGACTTTGAATCTTTCAGAGGGGGGTATGCTAAAGCAAATCCTGTTGTGTTAGCAATTTATAAGCCATAAGAGTAGTGCTTGGTACGTTTGGTGGAAAGGGAGGTTCCATTGTGGATGTGGTTTTAGATGGAGCTGTTGTCAGTTGGGCAAAGTACTTTTCCTTTCATAGTATTAGCTTCTCTGGACCACTGTCTAGCAGAGCAAATGATGTGATTCCTTGGGTGAATGTCCTATCTCCCATTCAATCAAGGTTCCTTTGAACAGGACCAAGGAAAGAAAATAAATAAAAAAAAAAAAAAAAAAAACTTCAGTTATGGCTTCTTGTGATAGATGGGAGTGGCGGTGGTATATTTATTCTGGGTTGGCAGGATAGGTTGTCCTTGAAGATGCCTTGGAATGTGTGCTATGTATTTTGGATGTTTTACATGTCTTTTCTTTCTCGCAGATGGGGTCTTGGAATGCTGCGGCTGTAATTTGGAATAGGTAGGTATAACGTGGAGCCTGCTCATTACTATTAGAGTTTAATGTCCTTTTCTTTGCAGATGGTGATGTAGCGAGTACCAGTTGTGGCAATACAATAAATTTGCAGATGATGGAAGCAGTGGCGAGTGAGAAGGTTACACAAGGGGAACGCAAGTGGGCAACAGTCACTGATGGAAGTAAGTGGACTGCAAAGTTGTTGAGTTTGGTAGAGGATTTTACACTGCTAGTCAGGGAAGGACAGGCATTTTGAGTATTGATATCAGGGTTAATCAGTTGTACAATTTGTTCCATTAACTGTTAGTATGTTAGATTAATGTTGGAAGTTGTCCCTTCTTTTGGGCCTTTGCATTCAATAGTAAAGGGAGCATGGCCATTGGCCATAGGTAAAGGTTGGATGGGGTGACAGGGGTCCCAGTCAGTGCCTCCATGTTAAGTAATCCTGGTATGTGTGCACATAGAATTTATCATTGTTTCTTTCTTTCAGATTACTGGAGTGCAGAAGGCATCATGCGGTGGCTTGAAAAGGGGATTTGGAAAGTGTTGTTACTTGAATGGGGCACAAGGAAGGTCTGAGTAATCATCTTAGTAAGGCATGTTTGAGCTTTGTGTTTATTTAGTGGGAGCTGATTATGGCATTGGTATAAGGGGCAGGTAAGGAGGAAGTAGGTAAAGGGTGCAAAAGGGGGAAACTGTCGGGGTTGGTTTATGGTGAGTGATGGTGTGACGAGTGCCAGTGGTGAGATACAGAGCGTTCCCAGATGATCATGCTTTGGTGTCGAATAAGCGGTGGGGTCATTGGACAACACTGAGGTGGCAGATGGGATGTGAAGAGTGGATTTTACTTGATGGGCTAAAGGAATCTGGACTCAGCAGGCAAGATTGTAGGCTGAGGAATGTGGCAGCTGATGGAGGGGATGAAAAGTTTGGTTTTCTAGCAGTGCAGCTGAATATGTATTCACAAGGTAATGTCTTGTTTGCTTGAAATTTTTGGGGAGTATCAGAACTGAACATCACATTGTATTGTTAGCTGGGGTCTTCCTTGCTAGGGGTCGGGTAGTGTTTGTGATTGGGGTTGAGTATTCTTGCTCCCATGGTAGGTGAGGCTTTGGTAAGCATTAGATAATTGCCAAGGGCTGGTAATGTCCGGATAATTATTGTACACCAAATGATGTTTGGCTTGACCCTTCCCTTTATGGGAAGTGGATTGAACAATTTTGGGTAGAAGGGAGGGGGAACAGCCAGGTCAAGCTGGCTGGCAGAGAAGACGGATAGGCTTGCCCTCTTCTGTTCCCCCTCTGATGTCTGGATGTTCATGTCAAGGATCTGGGGAAAGGAAATGAGTAGTTGGAGGAAGCTTGCTGAATATATAAGCAAGCGGCGGTAAGGATGGTGTTTAGTTGATGGATGGTAATTAAATGGGTAGTGTATGATGTGAGTTGGGATGCTGCTTCATAAGTAAAGTAAGTGAGCAGAGGTACGGACCCTGCTTGTTGGGCAAGGTGAGCAGGTACGTTGCCCTTATTAACATTACAATGAATGGTGTATGAAGTGAGATGGGACGCTGCTTCATAAATAAAGTGAGCAGAGGTATGAATGCTGCTTAGTGGGGCAGGGTGAGTAGGTACGCTTCCCTGATTAACATTACAAGGATGTTATGTTGTATTTAGTAGCAATTATATCATGAATAGTTGTAATAGTTGGTGATCAAAGCTATGTTATGGAAATCTAATAAAGGTCGTCAAATGTCATTTGGTGTGATGTGGGTTATTGAAGGGGACCGGGACAAATGAAGTTTGGAACAAACTAAGTTGTCCCGGGACATTTTCATGGGGGGGGTTAGGTGAATATTAAGAGGAGTTAAGTGGGTTGGGGAGGTGAAAGGGTTAAGTGGAGGCAGGGATGGTTGGGAAGAAGTGAGATAATGATGGGGAGGGGCTTAAGAGATTTAGTCTAGTGTAGTTGGGTTAAGCAGTCACATTCTGGCGTGAAGTTGCTACCCACCCACCCTCCCTCTTTTCATTGGTGGAGTGTAGGGTTATTATATCAGTGGGGGGGAGGCGGAGAAGAGGGATAAGCTTGCTCTCTTCTGTTCCCCCTCTGATGTCTGGATATTCATTTCAAGAATCTAGGGAAAGGAAATGAGTAGTTGGAGGAAGCTTGCTGAATAGATAAGCAAGCGGCGGTAAGGATGGTTTAGTTGGTGGATGGTAATTCAATGAATGGTGTATGAAGTGAGTTGGGACGCTGCTTTATAAGTAAAGTAAGTGAGCAGAGGTATGGACCCTGCTTGTTGGGCAAGGTGAGTAGGTACGCTGACCTGATTAACATTACAATGAATGATGTATTAAGTGAGATGGGATGCTGCTTCATAAGTAAAGTGAGTAGAGGTATGGATGCTGCTTACTGGGGCAGGGTGAGTAGGTACGCTGCCCTGATTAACATTACAAGGATGGTATGTTGTATTTAGTAGCAATTATATTATGAATAGTTGTAATAGTTGGTGATCAAACCTATGTTATGGAAATCTAATAAAGATCGTCAAATGTCATTTGGTGTGATGTGTGTTATTGAAGGGGACCGGGACAAATTACCTTGTTTGCTGCCATTACTTCAAAGCAAATCCCTCTGGATGCTTATGACAAACGTGGCTAAATTGTCATCTTATCACCCTTTTTCAAATCAGGCACATGTCTGTTAATCATTTTTGTCTTGACTAATTATTTCAGTGTTTTTGTACATTGAATTTTAAGAGATGGCAGAGATTATGATCTTTTCATCTCTGACCAATAAGTGACAAAGACGATAAGCCAACACATTGTAGTGCAACATTTCTATTTTCAAATAACAGTCACAGTTGTGTTACAGTTTTAATGTTCTGTTTCTTTTTTCGGGTTCTTAATAGTTTACATTGGTCTCTTGACTTGTTTATTAGACTATATGCAATTATGACAAAGGTAAAATGATGAAATTTCTGTTATTCTAAAAAAACCTGAACTCCAAGCTTATTTGCTATGACATGTATTGTTTTACAACCACATCATTTTGTACCTTGAAAATATAAAATTCAGTGCATTCATTACACCTATCAGTATCAATTAATTAAGCAACCTGAGTCAGCTCAGGTCATAGGTTCATAGGTGGGTACTAGGCTATCTGCCCGAAGGCATTTATAAGCCTAGCCAGAATGTGTTGGCTTTCGTCGCCCCCTTAGATTACTTCCCTGTGCCTCTGTCCAGCAGAGCCACTGGAGTGATCCCCGAGGTAAACTTTCGGTTTGCCATCCACTCGTCAAGGTTTCTTTTGAAGAGTGTTAGCGAGGAGCTCTGCCTAATGTAGATTGGGATCTTGTTCCAAAGCACGGGAAGTCTCTGAGACAGGAATGTATCCCTCCAGCATGTCCTGTTTATTGTTGTGGTGAGGTTTAGATCCCTAGAGCATGTGGCTCGAGGAGATAAGGTTTTCTTTAGGTGGAGCATGTCCATCAACTCTGGGTTGGACATGGCCTTGTATGTCAGGCAGAGATCACCTCTGAGTAGGCAGTATGCAACCGAGTACAACTGGAGTTTCTTCAGTTGAGCTGCATAGGGAATCTGTTTGCGGCCATTGATCCTCTTGGTGAGGTACTTCTGTGATCTTTACAGCTGTTGCAGGTTTCTTGTAAGGTACATCCCAAATGGTGCATTGTACTCTAAGATGGGTCTGATGAGTGATGACTAGAGGGGTACAATGACCTCTTTTGATCTGGATGCCAATGCTTTTGTGATTAGGTGGGCCACATCAAAGGATTTTCTAACCACTTTGGCAATGTGATTATCAAAGGTGAGATTACTATCTACTTGGCTCCCCAGAATCCTTATTACATCTTCTGTATTTAGGGGACTACCACTTATGTTGTAGTTTGTGGGTACTTTGTTTTTCCAAAGGGGATGACTATGCACATTTTGGCATTTAGCTTGAGGCCATGATTTTGACACCAGGTATCCATCTCAGTGAGACCCTTTTGGAGGATGTCTGTGTTAGCTGGAGAGTCATTCATAGCCCCTAGTTTGCAGTAGTCTGCGAACTTGGTCAGCCATAGTCCTCCTGTGCTTGCCTATACCTCTGAGAAGTATATGCCGAGCAGGAGGGGTCCTAGGACTGAGACTTGGAGAACACCACTTGTAACCGGTTTAGAGACGAACCTACCTCCTGCAACTTTCACCATGTGGGTTCTATCCATGAGCCAGTTGGCAATCCATCGTGTGATGTAGTGTTTTATGTACAGGATGGTGAGCTTGTCTATAATACCAGAATGGGGAATGGTGTCGAAGGCCTTAGTGAGGTCTAGGTAGGCTGTGTGTACCAGCTTCCCCTCGTCTATAGCCTTGGCAACTGTCTCAAACAGGTCCACCACGTTTAGGAGGCATGATCTGCCCTTAACAAAGCCAAACTGGGTAGGGTCCAGTGTTTGGAGGTTCCCAATTTCTCTGTTAATGAGTTCCATGAAGATGTGCTCCACAGCCTTGCAGACCAAGCATGTCAGGCTTATAGGGCAATAGTTCCTGGGGTCTGTTGTGGCTCCACCTTTGTGGAGCGGAGTAACCATTGCTGTCTGCCACTCTATGGGTATGTAGCTTGTGGAGAGGCTGAGTTTGAACAGTGTGTTTAGGTGAGGGGTTAGTTTGTTTTTGAGCTCGTGTAGGATGCAGCCTGGGACACCATCCAGTCCCATTGATGCTTTGTTTTTGGCTTTGGAGAGGGCTGTTTTAACCTGAGTGTCTGTGATTTCAGGGACTCTACATTCTTCTTGTATGGTTATGGGCCCTTTTGTGGGTGAAAGGGGGGTGAAGTTTGCACTGAGCCTGTCTGCCAGGATGTTGGCGATATCGGTCGGTTCAGTGTATTTTGTGCCATTCTGCACTAACTCCAAGCAGATCTGAGCATTGCCACTTAGATTCTTGACATAGCTAAAGAATGCCTTGTGGTTATCTTTGGAGTCCTTGGCAATTTTTCTTTCAAAGCTCGCCTTGGATGATTTTATGAGGGATTGTAGTTTCTTGCTGATACTGATCAGGGATGTCTTCCCTTCTTGGGATTTTACTCTTTTCTGTACTAGTATTTCTATTGTATAGCTTGTTTATGGCAGGAGTCCACCAGACTGGTTTCCTTTTTTTGGAGGAGTGAGTCTTGGTTTTGCTTTGGATGGCACAATCCATACATTCTTGTAGCTGCCCATAGAATGCATTAGTAAAGAATTTTGCAGCTTGGACAGTGTTATCCTTCATTATGGGGGCTTTGAAACTTTCCACCTCAGGCTTAAGTAACATGAAGTTTGCTTTTGAAAAGTTTTTCATGGTGGCTTTCTTGTCCGGGGGTGGGGGTGGAATATGGATATCCAAAGTGATTTGTTTATGGTCAGATCTAACCAGTGAGGGGTTGACCTCTGGTGTGAAACACCAGTCACCCATGTTGGTGATGACTAGGTCCAATATGTTGTCACCTCTGGTGGGAGTGTTGACCAGTTGAACAAGGGCGTTTGAGTTTATAAATTTTAGGAAAAGTTGGGCAAGAGAGTTAGTACTTCAGTAGTTCTCCCAGTTAATGTTTAGGTAATTGAAATCACCCAATATTAGGGTGTTTGGTAGGACCTTTATGTTTAACAGTGTTTCCAGAAATGCGGAATGGGGGTCCTGGGACATGGTGGGTGATCTGTAGCAAGCTACAATTTGAATTGCAGTTTTGCCCATTATTAGTTGTATGTGGATGATCTCTGAAGCATCGTGTTGTGCCACTAACCTGGAGGTGTGGGTGTCCTTGATGAATATGGATATGCCCCTGCCTTTTGTATTTCAGTTTGGGTTCTGTGGCCAAAATGTATGGTAGGAGTTGTAGCCTGGTAGGCTGGGGTGCTCTCTGGAGCCTTAAACCAGGTTTCTGTTACTGCACATATATTGATTTTCTCCATACTGAGGAGTGCTTCGAGTGCATGCATTTTGAGGTTTAGACTTGTGGCATTAAGTAGCATTACCCTCAGTTTTTTGTTACATGTGCTATTTATGGTGGTGGGTTTGTCTTTTGAGCCTTGCCTAAAAAAGGCACTGTGGGAGTGGCAAGAGCCTTAGCAAGTATTCAAAAGCCTAAGGGTGACAGGTGCAAGCTGTCTCTAGAGAAGCAGTATGGCTTGTTGAGCATGTCATCCCAGGCAGACAGACACTGGATCCCCTTTGAATGACACCAGAAACTTAGCCAATTGTTGAAATTGAGAATTTTTTATTTATACTGTGGTATCATTCTTGGTGAGGGCAGGATGCAACTCAAGGTGAGGGTCATACCGGCCTGGGCTACGTGATCAGAGAGCTCTTCCATGTCTCTTTTCATGTAGTCCAGGGAGGTACAGCTCAGGTCATTCACACCAATATGGACAATGACAGAGTCATATTTGTACTTCTTCTGGAGTGACCTGAGAACTTGTGTTATGTGGTGGATCCTGGCACTAGACAGGCAGCTAACAGTAACCTTCTCCTTATCCAGCCAAGTGAGTGGGACATCAGTGTGCCTGACTATAGAGTCACCTTTTACTAGTATGTTGGGTATGTTATTTTGCCTTAAGGGCTGTGATTGCATGGCACACTGGTTTTGTGAAGTATGTGTTTCATGGTTTGTGTTGGGATGTGGAGGTTGCTTGGATGTTTGCTTTGGAGGTCTCTGTTGGTTTTTGCAGATTTTTATTTAGAGCATCCGAGTATGTTTCCATGTATTTGTGTGTTTTTTGCCGGTGCTGGTTTAATGGGTCGATGTAAGACTGGTGGTGTGATGCAAATATTTTCCTTCTCCTCTTGACTGTCTGATCCAGTCTTGGGTTGAGAGAGCTTAGCCTCTAGTTTGGCTGTATAACTGCATCTCATGCATGTATTAGTGTTTGGTGGTAGGAGGAGGGGGTTGTCTATGTACATGAGGCAGTTGTAACATTGCCTCAAAATGCCCAGATTCACCAGTTGGACTGGAGAGTACACCTGAAACTGCCCTTTGGACATGCCTAGATAGGTACAGTGAACTGTTTGACTGGGTGGCTGGTAAGGTTGACTAGACAACCTTGTCCTTCTGTACAGTACAGGAGGGTCTAGTGCTAGGGTTTATAAGTGCTTGCTATATGTTTTGAGCAAGTGCCTGGCTGAGAAATGAATGGCTTGAGTGCTTAAGTTGAAAGTTTGTCTAGTTCCAAGAGAAAAATTGAAGAGGAGACTTTGTGGAGCCGGGAATAGTTTTACCCTAGCTAACTGGCACTGCCCGGTGCGCAAAACCGGGCAAATATGGTATTTATAGCAGGGAAATGAAATCGATAGAAATTAGCTCAAAATGGCCAATAAACTACTAATTTCTGGGCTGAAACCACTCCTCCAGGGACAGATAGGCTGCTCAAAGCTCCCCTCTCTCACAGGTGAACAGAGAAACTTCCTTCTATCCAAGTAAGATATGGGCAAACACAGAGATTTGTAACACAGCCCTGAATTCAGCACTAACCTGAAAACTGGACTATACTAGCTTAGAAAGCTAGCTTAGAAATATATATATATATATACT